>NC_089586.1:65775222-65855222 GCF_019320115.1 Miscanthus floridulus | reverse complement strand
GGTCGTGCTAAGGCGGCTGGGGCCTAACGCCTCTGATTGGAGAGGCCGTTCAGAGTTGGCCTAAGCCTGAGCTAGTGCTCCGGTCAGAAAGATGGGCCGAAGGCAGCCAGGGCCTGAAGCGAGTGCTCCGGTCTATTGAATTTAGACTCTCGGGCCGGTCTAGAAGAAAAAAAGGCCATCCTCCTGGGCCGAGCCCTGGCATGGAAGCCGGTCTCCAAGGGACCCCGGGTTTATGAACCCGACATGACTTGACCCTAACGGCACAGCTGTTTGCAACCTGTCTCAGCTCGTCACTTATAGGCGCATCAGTTTGGGCTTTCTGTTTGAACCAACAAATGAAATCGGGGCTCTCTGGTCCCGCACCCTGTGAAAGAAGGGTTTCATTTTCTTGCAGGGTAGGTTGCCTTGATCCATGCCAGGATTGACGAAGAAATTCTCTGTACCAACGAGAAACAAGGGGGTTGGATGAAGAAACAAGGACATACGGTGAAATGAAACAAGTTCGTTCAGAACTTACCCAATGAACGGCTGCACCTCGACAAGGTTGGTCAACACATATAGCATGATACTGCACCACTCTTGATTTTTCAATTGCTTAGTGGTCGATGCATTTGCGCTTCTGAGTTGCCCTTAGAAAAGGCTGAGGTTCGATTCATTTTCGCCAGCATTGTAACAAGGGGGTGGATTATAAATGCTAGGAAGGTTCTCAATGTAGTATTTCTCTATGAAGTTCGACACCTCCTCTAGAATGTATGCCTCTACAATGGAAGCCTCAATTTTGTCTTTATTTCTACATTTTTTGTGAAGAGTCTTCAGACATCTCTCAATTGGATAGCACCAATAGTACTGCATGGGCCCCCCCATCCATGCCTCATACGAGAGGTGCACAATCAAATGCCGCATCGGCAAGAAGCAGCCGGGTGGAAAGATCTTCTCCAACTTACAGAGCAACACGGGTGCCGCTTTTTCCAAGTCATCAATGACTGTCCAAGAGAGCTCCTTGGCACAAAGCTAGTGAAATAAGTAGCTCAACTCTGCCAGCACTTGCCAGACATGCTCCAAGACATAACCTTGAACCATCGCTGAAAGAAGCCACTCAATCCATATGTGGTAGTCATGACTCTTCATCCCGTTGACTCGTAGAGTGCCTAAGTTCACTCCCCCCTTTAGATTCGCTGCATACCCATCAGGGAACATTAGTGTCTGGATCCATTCAAGTACTTCCCTCCTTTGGTCCTTTTTCAAGACGAAATCAGCCTTAGGCCTTCTCCGGGTCTTACCACGACTAGGAGGCTACATCTCTTGATTTGGTCTATCGCACAACGTTGCCAGGTCCACTCTAGCCTTAGGGTTGTCCTTAGATTTTTTAGTGTCCATGAGTGTTGCCCAAAGTGCCTCGACGACATTCTTTTCAGTGTGCATTACATCAATGTTATGTGGCAGAAGAAGGTCATCGAAATAGGGGAGCCTTGTCATGCCTGAGATATGAGTCCACATATGTTGCTCACCATATCCCACAAAACCACCTTCTTCATTGGGCACGAGAGCATCTATCTGAGCATGAACCTCATCACCAGTCATCATCCATAGTGCAGGGTTTGTCACTTTGACACCTTTCATAAAGTTATTGATGTCTTGTCTGAATGGATGGTCAAGAGGTAGGAATTGACGATGTCTATCGAACGACGTATACTTGCCACCCTTCTGCAACCAAATGAACCTCACACCTTCCTTATATATTGGGCATGGGAACTTCTCGTGAACACACCAGGCGCAGAATATCCCATATGCCAGGAAGTCATTGAAAGCTCTAGTTTGGTTTTGGTTAATTGATGAAACCCTAAGTGCTAACCTAGTTTATCAAAGTGATTGTGAGATAGGTAGCACTACTCCAAGTGATGAAGAAATGGCGAAGATCATGACGATGGTGATGGCACGGTAATGATCAAATGCTTGAACTTGGAAAAGAAGAAAGAGAAAAACAAAAGGCTCAAGGCAAAGGTATAAATAGTAGGAGCCATTTTATTTCGGTGATCAAGACACTTAGCGAGTGTGATCACATTTAGGTTAGATAGCCATACTATTAAGAGGGGTGAAACTCGTATTGCAATGCGGTTATCAAAGTGCCACTAGATGCTCTAACTCATTGCATATGCATTTAGGATCTAGTGGAGTGCTAACACCCTTGAAAATGTTTTGTGAAAATATGCTAACACATGTGCACAAGGTGATACACTTGGTGGTTGGCACAGTTGAGCAAGGGTTAGAAACTTCACCGGTGGAGTGTCCGCCCGTAGAGTGTGGATAGTCCGACGGTGCCACCGGCGCCCTATACAGAAAAGATAGGGGTTTACAGAGTGACCGGACGTTGGTGGTGCAGTGACCGGACGCTGAGGTCTAGCGTCCGATCAGTGATAGCAGAAAGCATACTGTCTCGGTCTTGTGACCGAACGCTGGAGTGTAAACTGACCGGACGCTCATGGTCTGAGTCCGGTCAGTGCAGACATACGCTGACGTAAGGCGCACAGAGGAAACATTGAGTGACCGAACGTAGGGTGTGTTCGGTCATGAAATGTCGTGTTTGGAACCTTACTGGAAATGACCGGACGCTGAGATCCAGCGTCCGGTCACTTTCTAACTGACGTGTCCGGTCATCACTTGACCATTGAAATCGGGCGATCGGCGTTTGAAGCCGATAACACGTGGCGCACATCGCACGACCGGACGCTGAGGTCCAGCGTCCGGTCAATATGATCGGAGCGTCTAGTCGGCCCGTGTTCAGTGTAGTGAGTAGCCCAATGGCTCTATTTCGTGGGGGCTTCTATTTAAGCCCCATGGCCGGCTTAAGCTCACTTTCTTGGCCATTTGCATTGATATAGCAACCTTGTGAGCTTAGCCAAAGCCCTCCCACTCATCTCCATCATTGATTCATCATCATTGTGAGATTGGGAGAGAATCCAAGTGCATTGCTTGAGTGATTGCATCTAGAGGCACTTGGTATTTGTGTTTTGCTATGGGTTTCACTTGTTTCTCTTGGTGGTTGCCACCACCTAGATGGCTTGGAGCAGCGAGGATCATTGAGTGGAGGTTGGTGATTGTCTCTGGCTCCAATCGTGGTGATTGTGAGGGGTCTTGTGCCTTCCCCGGCGGAGCACCGAAAGGTAACTTTAGTGGATTGCTCGTGTCATTGAGTTACCTCACTTGTGGGTAGGTTCTTACGGTGTCCTATTGTGTGGACAAGGTTCATGTAACACCTCTTAGCTGCCGAACCACCAAGCGAACCACCGGCAAGCACGTGAACCTCAGGAGAAAAATTGGTTGTCTCTTGCCCTTTGGAATTCTCCCGGTGATTGATTTAGTATTCATATTGTGATTGGTTCACTCCTCTACACGGCGGTATAATCACCCTACTCACTCATTTATATTCTTGCAAACTAGTTGTGGCAAGTTCTTTAGTGTAATTAGAATTGAGAGCTTGCTTTGTTATTTTAAGTTCATCTAGTAGAGCTCTTTAGAGTAGCAAGTTTGAGAGCTTTTAGTGAGTAGTAACATTGCAAGTTGCATGCCTAGTAATCATTACAACTAGAATTGTTGGATAGGTGTCTTGCAACCCTTGTAGAGCTAGAGCAAGTTTGCATTTCGCTATTTATCATACTAATCAAATTGCTCTAGTTGATTTGTAGATTTTTAAATAGGCTATTCACCCCCCTCTAGCCATATTAGGACCTTTCAAGTGGTATCAGAGCCATGGTCACCATTTGATTAAAGGCTTAACAACCTCGATGTTAAATTATGGCTCAAGTTGTGTTCAACCATGTGGGGGGCAAACCACCGTTCTTTGATGGCACATGCTATGATTATTGGAAGAGAAAGATGAGGATGTATCTTGGTTCAATCAATGATTAAGTATGGGAAGTGACCGAGAATGACTATGCTATCATTGATCCCGATGATCCCACCAACCAAGATAAGATCAACAAGCAATGCAATACAATGGCTCTCAACACCATATACAATGCCATTGATTCCAAGGTGTTTGAGCAAATCAAGGATTGTGAAAGAGCAAATGAGGTGTGGAAGAGATTGGAGGAAACATATGAGGGCACACCAGTGATGAAGAGTGCCAAGTTGTATATCCTCAAGCATAAATTGACAAGCTTCAAGATGAAGGAAGATGAGAGCATTCCGGAGATGTTCCATCGTTTTCAAGTGATTGTCAATGATTTGAAGGCATTGGGAGAGAAGATCAAGGATGATGATGTCTCTCATCAGTTCTTGATGTGCCTACCTCCAAGATTTGAGATGTTGAGATTGCTCATCATAACAGGAGGATTGAAGGAGATTGCCCCCAACCAAGTACTAGGTGATGTCATGACCCAAGAGACATACCATGTGGAAAGGGAGGGGGGTGACAAGGATGATAAGAAGAAGAGAAGAAGAAGAAGAGTATAGCATTCAAGGCTAGCTCATCACCATCCAAGAACAAGGGCAAGTCTAGGAAAGAATCAAGTGATGATGATGATCTTAGTGATATTGATGATGAAGCTATGGCCCTCTTTGTCTGCAAGATGGGAAAATTCATGAAGAAGAAGGGCTATGGTGCAAGAAAGAGAAGAGATCACACCAAAAGCAACGAATATGTGAGAAGATGCTACAATTGCAAGAGCCCCGATCACGTTGTAGCAAATTGTCCCTACAATAGTGACAATGATGAGGATGAGAAGAAGAAGCTCAAAAAGGATAAGAAAGAAAAGAAGGAGAAGAGAATGGCCTTCCAAAAGAAGAAGAAAGGTGGAGGCTATGTGGTCACATGGGATAGTGATGGCTCTTTAGATAGTGATGGCTCTTTAGATAGTGATAGCTCTAGTGATGATGACAAGAAATCTATCAAGAGAGCACTAGCAAGCATCGCCATCAATGACAAGCTCTCCATCTTTGACACTCCATCGACATGCCTCATGGCAAAGCCTACCAAGGTAAAATATGATGTGAGTGATGATGATGAATGTGAAAGTGATACTTGTAGGAATGATGATAATGATGATGAGGAGGATGAGGAGTACACCAAGGAAGAACTCTTGGACATGTGTGAGCAAGTGCATGCTTGCAATGAGATGAAGAGAAAGGAGTGCAAAGAATTACGCAAGAAGGTAAAATTTCTTGAGTCCTTTGATGAGCTCAATGCCACTCATGAGAGGCTAATGGAAGCCCATGAGAAGCTTGGCAAAGCTCACTCTAAGCTTGAAAAGGCTCACTCCTCTCTCATTGAGCAAGTCAAAGTGGAGGAAGCCAAGAAGGAGCAAGTGATCTTATCATGTGATGTGGGACTAACTTGTGATCTTATTGATGAATCTTTTTTAAAGCCCATTGTAGTTGCTCCCACTAACTCTTCTTATAGCACTACCACTTCCACTTCACCTCTGAGTGATGGTCTCTCTTGTGATGCCTCACTAATGGTGCAAAATGAGACCCTCAAGAAGGAGGTGAATGAGCTCACTCGTGCCTTAGGCAATGCCTATGGTGGAGATGCCCGCTTGCTAAAGTGCTTGGGTAGCTAAAGGTTTTCTCTCAACAAAGAGAGATTAGGCTATATCCCCAAGAAAGGTAAAGTGGCCTTTGTCACTCCCTAAAGTTAGCTTTGTGAAGGGCAATGGTCGGTTTTGCAATAGATGCAAGCAAGTTGGGCATATAGAGAAATATTGCAAGATTAACAAGAACAAGCTACCTAATGTATCCTCAATTAAATTTGATTCTTGGTATATGCTTGTTAAGGGTGCCAATAGTGTGAAGGCTAAGTTCATTAGTACACCAATTGTGGGCCCAAAGAAGAAGGCCATTTGGGCACCAAAGACCTTGGTAACTAACCTTCAAGGACCCAAGCAAGTTTGGGTACCTAAAAAGAATTGATCCTCTTTTGTCGGTCAATTATAAAGCTAGAGGAAGGCATTGGGTGCTTGATAGTGGGTGCACACAACACATGACCGGTGATCCAAGAATGTTCAATTCAATCAATGAAAACAAGAGCAATGGGATTGATAGTATCACATTTGGTGACAATGGCAAAGGCAAGGTCAAAGGGCTTGGTAAGATTGCAATATCCAATGATTTGAGCATTTCCAATGTCTTACTAGTAGAGAGCTTGAACTTCAACTTATTGTCAGTAGCTCAATTATGTGATCTTGGTTTCAAGTGCATATTTGGTGTGGATGATGTAGAGATCATAAGTGTAGATGGCTCTAACTTGATATTCAAAGGATTTAGATATGAGAATCTATACTTAATTGATTTCAATGCTAGAGAAGCTCAATTGACAACATATTTGATCACTAAGTCTAGCATGGGTTGGTTATGGCATAGAAGGCTTGGTCATGTTGAAATGAAACAATTGAACAAGTTGATCAAGCATGATTTAGTTAGAGGCTTGAAAGATGTCACATTTGAAAAGGATAAACTATGTAGTGCATGTCAAGCCAGAAAACAAGTTGGTAACACACATCCTAAGAAAAGCATGATGAGCACATCTAAGGCATTTGAGTTGATGCACATGGACTTGTTTGGACCAACCACATACACTAGCATTGGTGGAAACAAATATGGATTTGTGATTGTGGATGATTTCACTAGATACACATGGGTATTCTTTCTAGTAGACAAGAGTGATGTGTTTGCAATATTCAAATCATTTGTCAAGGGCATTCACAATGAATTTGAAACAACCATAAAGAAAGTGAGAAGTGACAATGGAAGTGAATTCAAGAACACTAGAATTGATGAGTTGTGTGATGAATTTGGAATTAGACATCAATTCTCGGCCAAGTACACTCCTCAATCAAATGGCTTAGTTGAAAGGAAGAATAGAACTTTGATTGACATGGCAAGATCAATGTTGAGTGGGTACAATGTGAGTCATTCATTTTGGGCCGAAGCAATCAACATGGCTTGCTATTATAGCAACCGACTCTATTGTCACCCCATGATGGAGAAGACACCTTATGAGCTATTGAATGGAAGAAAGCCCAACATAACATACTTTTGGGTTTTTGGTTGTAAATGCTACATATTAAAGAAAGGCACTAGATTGAGCAAGTTTGAAAAGAAATGTGGTGAAGGTTTCTTGCTTGGTTACTCCACTACTAGCAAGGCTTATAGAGTTTGGAATTTGGCTAGTGGTACTCTTGAGGAGGTTCATGATGTGGAATTTGATGAAACAAATGGTTCCCAAGAGGAAGATGAGAATCTAGATGATGTAAGAGGCACTCAATTGGTCAATGCAATAAAGAACATGGACATTGGTGATATAAGGCCTAGAGAGGTGATTGATGTTGAAGATGACAAGAATGAGGTGCTCTCTAACTCAAATGTGCAAGCTAGTGGTTCTCATGATCAAGTTCAAGCAAGGACTAGTGATGGCAAAGTGCAAGATCAACAACAAGTGGCTAGTTCATCATCTCGACCAAGTAATCAATCTAATGCAAGCAATCAAGTGCAAGTGCTCCAACCAACCAATGTTGCAAGAGATCATCCATTGGACACTATCATTGGTGATATTTCAAGAGGTGTGCAAACTAGATCAAGATTGGCTTCATTTTGTGAGCATTTCTCTTTTGTGTCATCCATTGAACCTAAGAAGATAGATGAAGCTTTGAGGGACGTTGATTGGGTCAATGCTATGCATGAAGAGCTAAACAACTTTACAAGAAACCAAGTATGGGAGTTAGTTGAGAGGCCTAAGGATCATAATGTGATTGAAACCAAGTGGGTCTTTCGGAATAAGCAAGATCAAGATGGGATAGTAATAAGGAACAAAGCAAGATTAGTGGCTCAAGGTTACACTCAAGTTGAAGGTCTTGACTTTGGAGAAACATATGCCCCGATTGCAAGATTGGAAGCAATTAGGATCTTGTTAGCCTATGCTTGTGCCCACAACATAAAGTTGTACCAAATGGATGTGAAGAGTGCATTTCTTAATGGGTACATCAATGAGCTTGTGTATGTTGAGCAACCTCCTAGTTTTGAAGATAAAAAGAAACCCAACCATGTTTATAAGTTAAGAAATGCTTTGTATGGATTAAAACAAGCACCTAGAGCATGGTATGAGAGATTGAGGGATTTCCTACTCTCTAAGGGGTTCAAGATGGGAAAGGTTGACACCACTCTCTTCACCAAGAAGCTTAGAAATGACTTGTTTGTAATGCAAATCTATGTTGATGATATCATTTTTGGATCAACAAATCAAGATTTTTGTGAGGAGTTTGGCAAGATGATGGCAAATGAGTTTGAGATGTCCATGATTGGAGAGCTTAGCTACTTCCTTGGTCTTCAAATCAAGCAAATGAAGAATGGCACATTTGTGAGTCAAGGCAAGTATATCAAGGACATGCTCAAAAAGTTTGGAATGGATGATGCTAAAGCTATTAGTACACCAATGGGGACAAGTGGAAGCTTGGATAGTGATGCTAGTGGCAACATGGTGGATCAAAAGATGTATCGGTCTATGATTGGAAGCCTACTCTATGTGACCGCATCAAGGCCGGATGTGATGTTTAGTGTATGTATGTGTGCTAGATTTCAAGCCTCACCAAGAGAAAGTCATTTTAAGGCAACAAAGAGAATATTGAGGTACTTGAAGCATACACAAAATATTGGATTGTGGTATCCCAAAGAAGCAAGATTTGAGTTGATTGGATATTCGAACTCTGATTATGCGGGATGCAAAGTTGAGAGAAAGAGCACATCGGGCACATGTCAACTATTGGGAAGATCACTTGTATCTTGGTCATCAAAGAAGCAAAATAGTGTAGCACTTTCAACCGCCGAAGCGGAGTACATTTCGGCCGGTAGTTGTTGTGCTCAATTACTTTGGATGAAGGCTACTTTTAGTGACTTTGGAATTAAATTCAAGCAAGTGCCATTGCTATGTGACAATGAGAGTGCCATAAAGCTCACTAACAACCCGGTTCAACATTCAAGAACAAAGCATATTGATGTCCATCATCATTTCATAAGAGATCACCAACAAAAGGGGGACATTTGCATTGAGAGTGTGGGCACCGAAGATCAACTTGCCGATATCTTCACCAAGCCACTTGATGAGAAGAGGTTTTGCAAGCTAAGGAATGAATTGAACATACTTGACTTCTCCAATATGTGTTGATGCACCCCCAATTTATATGGCATGCCTCTCCTTCGAGCAATTCAAGGTAAAAGTTGATTGGCATGGCATACATCCTTTCTAAGGACATGTTTAGTGCATCTAGACATCTTTCGCATTTAAATAGGCTCATTCATGAAAATCAAACGAATTTGATGCTTGTATGGTACCACTATTGCTTGTATACTTGAAATGATCTAGTGGTAGCATATGACATGTTTGTAGGCTTGTAAACCTAGTGTTTGATCTAGAAAATAAGGTATAAGTGTTTAGCTCAACATGGTACAAGATAACCCTTATTTGGAGGTGTGAAAAAGCTTGTCCTTGGATCAAACTGAGCTAAATATCTTTTGCAAGTGATCTAGATTGAACCAAATTGGGAAATTGAACCAAATTGGGAAAATGATCCTCATTTCACATTGTTTCACCCCCAACCTATCTATAATTTGAGCTCACCTTTTGTGCTAATTGTTGATAAAGGGGGAGAGAAATTCACAAAGATAGTAAGATAGGAGGAGCAAACAAATGAAATGATATTGTAAGGGGATCAATAAAAAATGCACACAAGTAGGGGGAGCAAGCTCATAAACTTGTATGTTGCATTTTGATGTGCATTTTATATATTTGCTTGCATAGCACAAGTCTTGTGTGGTGTATGCTAGTTATAGGTTTAAATGATGAAATGAAGAACTAGCATGCATAGGCTAAGTAACTAGACTCATGCTCACATTATGAAAACTAGACCCTTGCTTCTAATATTGATCTCACGGGGTATTCTAGTTTTTGTGTATGTCTAGTTACTAATGGTGCTAAGGATAGTATATTGGTGCACTCCGATTGGTATCACGCTTCAAAGATCCATCTCTTATACCTTAGCATCATATGGTAGAAATTGCCTCCTATATTTCCTATCTAAGCATGTGTGTAAGATACAATCCAAACTCTTAGCACATATGTAGGGGGAGCAATTGCTACCATTTGGAGTTCATAAAACTTGTCCATATTCTTTTACACATGGTAAATATGCTTGGACAAGCAACATGGATTCAATTAAATTACAATTCATATCTTGTGAAAGGGTTGTCATCAATTACCAAAAAGGGGGAGATTGAAAGCACTAGTTTGGTTTTGGTTAATTGATGAAACCCTAAGTGCTAACCTAGTTTATCAAAGTGATTGTGAGATAGGTAGCACTACTCCAAGTGATGAAGAAATGGCGAAGATCATGACAATGGTGATGGCATGGTAATGATCAAATGCTTGAACTTGGAAAAGAAGAAAGAGAAAAACAAAAGGCTCAAGGCAAAGGTATAAATAGTAGGAGCCATTTTGTTTCGGTGATCAAGACACTTAGCGAGTGTGATCACATTTAGGTTAGATAGCCATACTATTAAGAGGGGTGAAACTCGTATTGAAATGCGGTTATCAAAGTGCCACTAGATGCTCTAACTCATTGCATATGCATTTAGGATCTAGTGGAGTGCTAACACCCTTGAAAATGTTTTGTGAAAATATGCTGACACATGTGCACAAGGTGATACACTTGGTGGTTGGCACAGTTGAGCAAGGGTTAGAAACTTCACTGGTGGAGTGTCCGCCCGTAGAGTGTGGACAGTCCGACGGTGTCACCGGCGCCCTATACAGAAAAGACAGGGGTTTACAGAGTGACCGGACGCTGGTGGTGCAGTGACCGGACGCTTAGGTCTAGCGTCCGGTCAGTGATAGCAGAAAGCACACTGTCTCGGTCTTGTGATCGGATGCTAGAGTGTAAACTAACTGGACGCTCATGGTCTTAGTCCGGTCAGTGCTGACGTACACTGACGTAAGGCGCACAGAGGAAACATTGAGTGACCAGACACAGGGTGTGTCCGGTCGAGCATGACCGGACGCGTCCGGTCGTGAAATGTCGTGTTTGGAACCTTACTAGAAATGACCGGACGCTGAGATCCAGCGTTCGATCACTTTCTAACTGACGTGTCCGGTCATCACTTGACCATTGAAATCAGGCGATCGGTGTTTGAAGCCAATAACACATGGCGCACATCACACGACCAGACACTGAGGTCCAGCGTCCGATCAATATGACCAGAGCATCCGGTTGGCCCGTGTTCAGTGCAGTGAGTAGCCCAACGGCTCTATTTCGTTGGGGCTTCTATTTAAGCCCCATGGTCGGCATAAGCTCACTTTCTTGGCCATTTGCATTGACATAGCAACCTTGTGAGCTTAGCCAAAGCCCTCCCACTCATCTCCATCATTGATTCATCATCATTGTGAGATTGGGAGAGAATCCAAGTGCATTGCTTGAGTGATTGTATCTAGAGGCACTTGGTATTCGTGTTTTGCTGTGGGTTTCACTTGTTTCTCTTGGTGGTTGCCGCCACCTAGACAGCTTGGAGCAGCGAGGATCGTTGAGTGGAGGTTGGTGATTGTCTCCGGCTTCGATTGTGGTGATTGTGAGGGGTCTTGTGCCTTCCCCGGTGGAGCGCCGAAAGGTAACTCTAGTGGATTGCTCGTGTCATTGAGTTACCTCACTTGTGGGTAGGTTCTTGCGGTGTCCTATTGTGTGGACGAGGTTCGTGCAACACCTCTTAGCCGCCGAACCACCAAGTGTTGGTCGACACAATGGGGACTAGCGTGCCGGCAAGCACGTGAACCTTGAGAGAAAAATTGGTTGTCTCTTGCCCTTTGGAACTCTCCCAGTGATTGATTTAGTATTCATATTGTGATTGGTTCACTCCTCTACACGGCGGTATAATCACCCTACTCACTCATTTATTTCTTGCAAACTAGTTGTGCCAAGTTCTTTAGTGTAATTAGAATTGAGAGCTTGCTTTGTTATTTTAAGTTCATCTAGTGGAGCTCTTTAGAGTAGCAAGTTTGAGAGCTTTTAGTGAGTAGTAACATTGCAAGTTGCGTGCCTAGTAATCATTGCAACTAGAATTGTTGGATAGGTGGCTTGCAACCCTTGTAGAGCTAGGGCAAGTTTGCATTTCGCTATTTGTCATACTAATCAAATTGCTCTAGTTGATTTGTAGATTTTTAAATATGCTATTCACCCCCTGAAAGCTCTAGTTTGGTTTTGGTGAATTGATGAAACCCTAAGTGCTAACCTAGTTTATCAAGTGATCATGAGATAGGTAGCACACTTCAAGTGGAGAAGCTAATGAAGATCATAGCATGACAATGGTGATGGCATGGTGATGATCAAGGGCTTAAACTTGAAAAGAAGAAAGAGAAAAACAAAAAGCTCAAGGCAATGGTATAATTTGTAGGAGCTATTTTGTTTTAGTGATCAAGACACTTAGAAAGTGTGATCACATTTAGGTTTGATAGACGTACTATTAAGAGGGGTGAAACTCGTATCGGAATGCAGTTATCAAAGTGCCACTAGATGCTCTACCTCATTGCATATGCATTTAGGATCTAGTGGAGAACTAACACCCTTGAAAATGTTTGTGAAAATATGCTAACACATGTGCACAAGGTGATACACTTGGTGGTTGGCACATTTGAGCAAGGGTGGAGAAGTTAGAAGTGAAATGGAGTTGGTCGCATTGATGCTGGCGTCGGTCAACTGACCGGACGCTGAAGGGCTGCATCCGATCGAGTGGTCGGTCGGCACAATGATTAGGGTTAAGCATCAGACGTTGGGTTGTGTCCGGTCAAGCATGACCGGACGTGTCCGGTCGGCAAAAACATGTTTTGGACCCTTACTATAAACGACCAGACGCTGAGGGTCCAGTGTCCGGTCAGCTCTGTCGGAGCGTTCGGTCAACATTTCAACCATTGAGATCAAACGATCAGCGTTGAACGCAGGAGACACGTGGCCGCCATCAGGTGACCGGACGCTGAGGAGCAGCTTCCGGTCAGTTGGACCGGAGCGTCCGGTCAGCCCGTATTATGCCCAATGAAGGGGTATAACGGCTCTATTTCATGGGGGCTTATATTTAAGCCCCATGGCCGGCTGTAGCTCACAAACTTTGGCCATTTTCATTGACATAGCAACCTTGTGAGCTTAGCCAAAGCCCTCCCACTCATCTCCATCATTGATTCATCATCATAGTGAGATTGGGAGTGATCCAAGTGCATTGCTTGAGTGATTGCATCTAGAGGCACTTGGTGTTCGTGTTTCGCTGCGGATTTCGCTTGTTACTCTTGGTGGTTGCCGCCACCTAGACGGCTTGGAGCAGCGAGGATCGTTGAGCGGAGGGTGGTGATTGTCTCCGGCTCTGATCGTGGTGATTGTGAGGGGTTCTTGACCTTTCCCCGGTGGAGCGCCAAAAGGTACTCTAGTGGATTGCTCGTGGCTTGTGTGATCCTCATCTTGTGTTGGTTGTGCGGCACCCTATTGAGGGTTTGGCGTGTGAAGCCAATTAGCGCGTGAACCTCCAAGTGAGTGAATCGCCACAACGAGGACTAGCTTGCCGGCAAGCAAGTGAACCTCGGTAAAAAAATCATTGTGTTCATCCTTTGATTCTGAGGTGATTGGTCTTCATTAATATTGATTCTTGTGATTGATTGGTTCACTCCTCGACACGGTGGTATAACCTTCTTGATCACTCTCTTTACTTTACTGCAAACTAGTTGTCAAGCTCTTTAGTGTAGCTAGCTTGCTTGCTTGGTTAGTGTAGCTCTTTAGTTAGCCTTTGAGAGCACACTAACATAGAGTAGTGTCATAGCTATTGAGTGAATAGATACTATCTAATCTAGAATTGTGGTAGGTGGCTTGCATTTTTGAGTAGGCTAGCTCAACACTTGCTTCGCCTCATAATTGTCTAACCTTTTTGTTAAGTGTTGTTGTAGAAATTTTTATTAGGCTATTCACCCCCCCCCTCTAGCCATTAGGACCTTTCACCCCCTCTAGCCATATTAGGACCTTTCAGTCATGTAGGGAGTAGTGGTACCAAACGTGCATTTTGAAGGTTGTCTTTGTAGCTCAATCGTATGTCCATATCCCTTCGTCCCAAGCATGGACCAATTCATCAATCACGGGCTCTATGAACACACCCATATTACTCCCTAGGTGTCCAGGAATTATCAACGACAAGAATATGTTATGTCGTTGAAAGTAGACACCGGGGGGGAGATTAAGGGGGATAATGAAGACGGGCCAACATGTGTATGGGGCAGCCATCATTCCATAAGGATTGAACCCCTCTGTTGCCAGCGCGACACATACATTACGAGCCTCATCTGCTTTGTCACGATGTTTGTCATTAAAGCGGATCCAAGCTTCACCATCGGATAGATGTACCATCTTGTCAGGATTGTACTATTTACCATTTTTGTGCCATGTCATCTGTTTCATGGATTCCTCGGTCATGTATAGCCGTTGGATCCTCGGTAGGAACAGAGGGTACCGTAGGATTTTCACGGGGATCGTAAGTTGCCTCTTCTGGCCATCATCAGAGTCTACCTCCAGGCACCTAGAGGATTTACACATTGGACATAACTTTGCATGCTCGTGTTCTTTCCTAAATAGGACGCACCCCTTTGGACAAGCATGTATCTGCTCATACGGCATCTTAAGTGCACGAAGGAGTTTCTATGACTCGTACATGCTCTTTGGCATAATGTGGCCGTCCGAAAGCAGGGTGCCAATCACGGCCAACATCTTATCGAAGCCTTCTCGACTTAAGTTTAACTTGGACTTCAACCCCATTAAGCGTCTAATGGCATCCAGTTGAGACACCATTGACCGATCGTGAAGGGGTTTCTGTGCCGAGTCCATCATGTCATAGAACGCCTATGCAGCTGCCTCCATCCCCTCCTTCTCACGTCCCTCATCGAACTATCCTTGGTGAAAGTCATCTAACATGTCTGCTACCCCGGCATTAGCATCAAAAGCCTCCACTCGTGGTCTCACCACCTCCTCTCTCATACGATGGGCTTCACCATGGTGGACCCACCGGGTGTAGTCCGACGTAAATCCATTCTTCACAAGATGTTTACCCATGTCCACCTTGTTTACCCTTCTCCTGTTTCCACATTTGCTGCAGGGACACAAAACTAGGCAATGTCCTTTAGCAGCCTTGCCAAATGCACTGTTCAAGAAAGCATCGATCTTGTTCATCCATTCCGTGGTGTAATCACTCTGACTTCTCTAGCCTGTGTACATCCACTGACGGTCATCCATCCTCTAACATATGTATCAGCGAGTAATGTAACCATCAATTGCATCTATATGGTGTTCCTACTGTCTAATAGGTGAGGATAGGTCCTAATCCCACCCGTGGATGCATAGATGAGGTTAGTTTCCATGCTCTACTCCTATCCGAGACAAAATTTCGGCAGCACCTCCCCGCTGTTCTCCAGATACATGTCCTTCCAAAGAAGAGTGCGTATCCGGAGAACAACAGGGAGGTGATGCCGAAACTCTGTCTCGAACCGGAGCAGACCATGGAAACTAACCCATCTACGCATCCGCGGGCTGTCCAAAAATGTGGATAATCTAAAACAGATACGGTCATAGATATGCAAAGATCTGCATACCTCCAACCGTATCTCTTTCGAACGGGAGATGCCTAACTGGGTTACGCGATCTACAACCATGATACGGAAAGAGGGGTTATACCTAGGGTGGCGGCGGAGTCAGGCTAGCGGGGCCATGGCGGGTCGGTGCAATGGTGAGGCGACGCGATGCAGGCAGACCAGCACGGCGACGGGAACACCGACTCGGCTCCGACGGCTCTTCTCTACAAAAATGGAATAAAATACTGTCATTTAAAAAAACGGCAGAACCTCCCCTGCACGGTGAGGTTTCTAAAATATACAAAAAAACAACGGCACGATGGCCGATAAGCACATATGTCTCAAGAGAAGCCATGTAGTTAGGATATCAATCCATGTAGAAGAATATATCCAGGTAGTACCACTACTTCTACTACTACTTCCACTATTGCTACTACTACTACCACTAGTTCTACTACTACTACCACTATTGCTACTACTACTACCACTAGTTCTACTACTACTACTACCACTACTTCTACTACTACTACCACTAGTTCTACTACTACTACTACCACTAGTTCTACTATTACTACCACTACTTCTAATACTACTACTACCACTAGCACTACTACTACAACTAATACTACTACAACTATCACTACCACTGACAACAACAAGAGAGAAGGCATACCTGACGGGCGCTAGGGGGTAGGGGCGGGCGGCGTCGGGGTCAGGGGTCGCCGGAGTCGGGAACGGGGTCGGGCACGGGCGGCGTCGGGGCGGGCGGTCCACGGGGCGCGGCCGGGAGCAGGGCTGGCTCCTCCTCCTCCTCCCCTCTTCCTCCTCCTCCTCCTCGCCTCCTCCCCTCCTCCACCCACAGGCGTTGGTGGGCCGGCGTGGGCGAGCTGGCCACGCTCAGCCACACGTGGCCACAGAGGCGGGGGCTGGCGAGGGGCGGGGGCAGGCAGCCGGCGTGCGGCGCGGTGAGGGGTTGTGGTGGGCGGCGCGCGCGTGGGGAAGGGCAGCGGCGCGCGGTGTCGGCGGCGGCCGCGGGCGTGGCGCATGGGGAGGGGAGGGCGGCGCGAGGCGCGGGGGCAGGCCGGCGTTGGCGGGCGACGGCGCAGGGACGGCCGGGAGCGGCGGCGCGAGGCAGTTGGCCAGGAGCGGCGATTCCGTCTGGTTTTTGGTTTTTATGAATTCAAGTGAATGAAAATCTAGATAGATTTTTTCCGCCCCTTTGCCGAGCGCCGGATCAGGGAGGCACTCGGCAAAGGAGGCAACTTTGCCGAGTGCCCCGATCCAGCCGCCGGCATAGGTTTTTTTTGAAATACCTTTGCCGAGTGCCCCTGTGAAGGCACTCGGCAAAGAGGAAATTTTTAAAAAAAATTCAAAAAACCTCTTCGCTGAGCGCCTTATTCTTGGCACTCGGCAAAGACCCCCTTTGCCTAGTGCCATGCCCCGGCGCTCGGCAAATTTTTTTTTGTTTTTGGCCTCCAAATTTTTTGTGCATCCCTTTTAAAGTACCAGAAACTCCTCGTTAGAATTTGGGGATTTTTTGTGGCTTTTTCATATATTTAGTTACTTTATTTCGTTTACTTGAATTTTTTCGAAAAATATAAATTTGAACTACACGTGGTATGAATAATGGAATTTAATGATTTAAAAAATGATAGTCAAGTTACTGAGTGTAGTGTGAGGCCGTATCCAGGAACGGACCCAAAATTTCGGACATCTTGTTCACGAAACATGACAGCGAACTTGCGTGCAAAGTGTTTTTAAATTCTATAAAAAGAAAACGAAGTCCAAAAATCATGAAACTTGTTGAGATGTCGTGATATCGTATGTGGAGGCTATGATAAAAATTTCAGAAGATTTCATGCACGTTATCATGTACGATGCTTACAAACCAAGACATCTCTATATGTGAGAGCAGGCACTCAGCAAAGAAGGACGTGGCCGAACACCGTTACGCGGGGCAGCCTATGCCGAGTGCCACGCTTTTGCCAAGAGCCTGGCACTCGGCAAACAAGTCCTTTACCGAGTGCCCTTTTTTGCCGAGTGCCCGGTACTCGGCAAAGAATTCTTTGCCGAGTGCAATTCTTTGTTGAGTGCGGCACTCGGCAAAGAAGGTCTTCGCCGAGTGCCCGATTTTTGACACTCAACAAAGCATTTTGCACTCGACAAAGGCCATGTTTCCAGTAGTGACCTCATATACATTTTTCCTCTCTGGCTAGCTGTAACACCCTAAATTTTACAACAATTGAAAGTAGGGAAAATTGATTTATTAAGCATTTTTGTGAGCATTTAAATTTAGGAAGAATAATAAAGTTTATCAAGTTAAAATTGAATATAGGTTAACAACAATGAATGTGCATTCATGCTGCTGCATATAAATTTTTGGAATGGTTTGATTTGAACTCAAATTTGAACTTGATTTGAATTTTGTCTTCAAAATTGCTTTGGAAAGAAATTAGAAAAAAAAGAGATAAAATCTTTCTTCTTCCTCTTTCCGGCCCGTACGCCCGCTGCTACTCGTGGCCCACCTCTTCCCCGCGCCGGCCTGCGTCCCTCTCTCCCCGCTGTGCTCCGCTCGGCCCTGCTCTAGCGCCGGCCCACGCTCGCCCATGCCGCAAGCCGCTGGAGGTAGCCTAGCTCGCTCGACCCAGTTCGCTGGCCAGCCGCAAGCCACGCCCACGCGCCTTCCTCCGCCCGCTGACAGCCTTGGCCCGTAGGTCAGGGGCTTCTCCTTCCTGGCGCCGTAGCGAAGTCGGACACTGTGCCAACACCGTCGAGTCCGCCCTTGCCACGATCCATGGCGCCGTGGCGCCCAAGGGATCCTGGCCCCATAAATAGCGCCCGCACCCCTCCTCTGTCTCCTATCCCATCTGGCGCCCGTTTTTCTTCGCCAAGCAGCCGCGGCCGAGCTTTGTTCCAGCGCCGCCGCCGACCACCGCTGTCCACCAAACGCCGAGCCGCCGTCGCTGCTTCCCGCTTGCGTTTTCCGGTTCGGGTGAGATCCCCATCCCTTCCTCTCTCTCCCGGTACCTTTCTTTGGTCGAATAGTGCACTGGAGGTCGTGAACCGAGTACTCTAGAGGCCAGGCCATGGCGCCGCCGTTGTCCAAGCCACCATTGGCACTAGTTCCGGCGCCTCTCTCTCTCTCTCTCTCTCTCTCTCTCTCTCTCTCTCTCTCTATTCCCGCCAGATCGGATCTCAACCGCCCAAATCTAATCCAACGGACTTAATCAGGAGGATACCCCTTCGCGTGGCCGTTTTACTTAAGAGTCCCTAGTATTTTACAAAAATAGAACCCAGCCGTCCTTTGCGCGTTTCACAGTTTCTGTTTTCTTTCTTTTCGAAAGCGTATTTTCGTTCGGATGGGCTAAATACGTTTTCAATTATTTACAGTTTTGTCATTCAACTTGTTTTAGCCATAACTTCTTTATTTTAACTCCGATTTGATCCGTTCAAGTTGCGTTAGGTTCATAATTATGTGATCTACATGTTTATGTTACTGTAAAGTAGATTTCCAACTTTTAAAATTCGAGCTTAGATTTAATCTATTATTTTCCTATAGGAAATCTTGTCTAAATCATAACTTTTTCGTTTTAGATCTGATTTTCGTGGTCTTCGCGCATGTGTGTTCGTAGCAGGACATAGATTTCGTTTTCCAAACTTTCCATCTTGATTCTTTGCTATTGGTGTACTGTTCTAATCTGTAGCCTTGTTTGCTTTGCATGATTGCTCCTGGATGATTGTATGTTGCTGTGGTTATCGGAGTATAGACGGTGAGCAGTTCTTGGGAGATCAAGGGTACGACTTTGACGAGCAGGACCAGCAGGAGTACTTTGCTCAAGGCAAGTATAGCATGGGATCATCCTTGTTTCCTATTCACTTTAATTCATTAAATTCATGTTGCATGTGTCATCTTGATATGGATTTCCTAGAATTGAACTATTACCTTGTCACCTAAGGGTTATGCATTGGGTAGCTTTGCTAGTGCTCAATTAAACCATGATCGTGTAACTTGACTAGTGGTATATGCAATAAACATTAAAACATGACTTTTTAGCAACATGGAAACAGGGGGCTGGAGTGTTTAGCTACTTTCTAAATGCTTCAGATTCCTCTCCCTAAGGACTTATCTGTAAGTGATCATCCGGGACTTACAGTACAGCTGTGAGGGCTACATGGCTCTGGCTTTAGCTCAATATGAAGACCTTTTCTAGCTTGTTAGTGGTTACCTTTATGGCGCAAGAGGGGTGTGTTTTCGGGTTGGATATAGTGCGGCCTCTGTCCGTCAGTGTATAGGTTGCGCGTCATTGTGCCTGTCGGAAGGGGAGCTCTACATTCGTAGGCCACAGAAACCTAGCGGCCCTAACTTGTTAGATGAACCTTTGAAAGTCTTCATAGTGACCCCTGCCTGCTCACCTTGGAAGTGTTTTGGGAGTTATAAACCTGGGCATATGGGTATCATGACTCACAGTGAAAGTGTACTACCTCTGCAGAGTGTAAAACTGGTATATCAGCCATGCTCACGGTCACGAGCGGCCTTGGAACCCTTATGGAATAGATGATCACTAAGTAATATCTATTTATGCTATTCATTATTCATGTTTACATTTGATCATGTGTTTTGCAATGGGAATTGAAACAACTTGATGCTACTCATAAGCTAAAATTGTGACAACTAAAAGCTTAACGCTGTTAAACCTGTGTCTAACCTTTTGAGCCTCATGAACACCAGTGTTACACTTGTTGAGTACGACATGTACTTACGCTTGTTTATTTTCATTATTTGGATAAAAATCCCAGATGGGTAACAGATGACTATGGGTATGATGATTTTCCTGAGGACTACTAGACTTGTGGTCAACCAGTCGACGTCCCTGTGAAATGAAGCTTCCACGAGAGATCTTTTTATTACCTTTGCTATAATTATGTAATAACTCTGTTTTATTCGTGATGTAATAAACATTGGTGATGATACTATTCATAATTTGTCGGCTTATGTGTGTGACTGATCTCTGGGCGCACATAAGGTTTTGCACCTTCATTTTATTCCTTAAAATTGGGTGTGACACTAGCTAGCCAGCTCTCCCCTCTTCTATCAGCTACAGTGCCACTACTACCACTGGGACTTGTGTCGCTCCTGGATCCCCCCTCATCCTCTTTATATAGATGCTCGATTGCAGCACATGACCATTAGCAAAGGACAGAGACAATAATTCACCTGGGGTGTGCAAGTTGAACCTTCCGGTGGCAGTGGCGATAACATAGGCCATCCCATCCTCCTGTGTTGTTACAACCATCCAAAATGGCTGGCTTGTCAAGGTACTATGGTTTATGCTTTATAATTTAGAGACAGATCTATGTAGAACCACTTTAATCTTTGACCTTGCATACCTTGCAACCCTAAAAAGTATAGAACATTAACAATGAATTATATTGCTTTTTCCATGTTCTCTCAGTTGAATATAAATGGAAAGAAGTCCACAAAAAGGGTCCATATATAGTAGTATACATAAAGTTTTGTATTTTTAAATATGATTATATATATACATATATAACCTATGTGTATGTGTGTTTGTCTAAGACTTCTACTGTTGTATACTACTATAGAGAAGAGACATTTGTCAACCAACCACACACCCAAAACCATAAAGCACACAAATTATGAGATACTTTGTAGATATATTCTGTTTGAAGAATGATTTTAAATAAGAATAACAAGCCTTCCACTATTACATAAAAAAATTTCAATGGCACTTTCACCGCTGGTTTGTTAAAAACTGCTTGTGATAGATTTTACTGCTAGTTTATAATAGATGGGCGTAGTGGTTGTTGGATCCGGCGGTGAATGATTATCTCTGTGGGCTCATGTCCTCAACCGGCGGTGAAAAATATAGATTAGAGGAGAAATGTCTCCTTGATTTCGTTCATAACACTGTTCATGTAAACCTTCAAAAACCTAGACTAGTGATGGGGTTCCGTCAACTCTCGAACTTAAATAATGACTAATGTGACTCAGGAAAAAAATCAGCACAATTCAATATATGTATGAAACATGTCCAAGATGTCTTAAATCTTAGTTTCAATCTAAACATAAATGTAGAAGTTCTCGCAGACTGGTTTGAACAACACCTTAGTGTAAGCTTGGTAAGAGAAAAAATTATGAATATAGGGTTAGATGTCCACAATATCAACTTAGTCGTTTTTCGGTGATGTGTCTCAGCCTTATTAGCCGTCATAGGGCTGGCAGCTGCCCCTATAATCATAAAATCCACTATTAAAAATTAAAAAAATGGCACTAAAACTGCCATTATTTGGCTGGTAATATGAAGCATTCTGCCTACAGAGCCTACACTGAGAGCCATCACATATATGAAAGAAATAAGTACTAAGCAGACCTGTGGGCACAAACCGTGCTAAGTGCTAAGTGCAAATCAGCAAATACTGACCAACAAAAATATAAGATGCATGCATGTGCTATGAGCTGTTTGAAACAAACGGAAAAAAAGAAGTTGGCCAAAAAGTTAGAGATGATGCATAGGTGTGCAGTGATCTAGATCTAACTAACGCTTGCTCCATCACAAGAGCTCCCCAATGCAAGTGTGTATGCGACTTTGCATCAAGAAGCTAAGAGAAGAAGAGAGAGGGTACAGCCTTCATCACACTCGCAGATAACAACATATATAAGAGACTGTTGAGATCTGAGTGTGTAGCATGGTAAGCCTGTACTCTCTCTCTTCTCCCTTTAGCCTTGATGAAATCTTGAACAATCTTAATTTGTCTCTATCTTACCGACACCACCCCATATACATTTTTCCTCTCTGGCTAGCTAGCCAGCTCTCCCCTCTTCTATCCGCTCCAGTGCCACTACTACCACTGGACTTGTGTCGCTCCTGGATCCCCCCTCATTCTCTTTATATAGATGCTCGATTGCAGCACATGACCATTAGCAAAGGACAGAGACAATAATTCACCTGGGGTGTGCAAGTTGAACCTTCCGGTGGCAGTGGCGATAACGTAGGCCATCCCATCCTCCTGTGTTGTTACAACCATCCAAAATGGCTGGCTTGTCAAGGTACTATGGTTTATGCTTTATAATTTAGAGACAAACCTATGTAGAACCACTTTAATCTTTGACCTTGCATACCTTGCAACCCTAAAAAATATAGAACATTAACAATGAATTATATTGCTTTTTCCATGTTCTCTCAGTTGAATATAAATGGAAAGAAGTCCACAAAAGGGTCCATATATATAGTAGTATATATAAAGTTTTGTATTTTTAAATATGATTATATATATACATATATAACCTATGTGTATGTGTGTTTGTCTAAGACTTCTATTGTTGTATACTACTATAGAGAAGAGACATTTGTCGACCAACCACACACCCAAAACCATAAAGCACACAAATTATGAGATACTTTGTAGATATATTCTGTTTGAAGAATGTTGTTTAATAAGCATAATAAGCCTTCCACTATTACATAAAAAAATTTCAATGGCACTTTCACCGCTGGTTTGTTAAAAACTGCTTGTGATAGATTTTACTGCTAGTTTATAATAGATGGGCGTAGTGGTTGTTGGATCCGGCGGTGAATGATTATCTCTGTGGGCTCATGTCCTGAACCAGCGGTGAAAAATATAGATTAGAGGAGAAATGTCTCCTTGATTTCGTTCATAACATGTTCATGTAAACCTTCAAAACCCTAGACTAGTGATGGGGTTCCGTCGACTCTCGAACTTAAATAATGACTAATGTGACTCAGGAAAAAAATCAGCACAATTCAATAATATACGTATGAAACATGTCTAGGACGTCTTAAATTTTACTTTCAATCTAAACATAAATGTAGAAGTTCTCGCAGACCGGTTTGAACAACACCTTAGTGTAAGCTTCGTAAGAGAAAAAATTATGAATATAGGGTTAGATGTCCACAATATCAACTTAGTCGTTTTTCGGTGATGTGTCTCGGCTTTATTAGCCGTCATAGGGCTAGCAGCACTACCCCTAGATCTGGACATCACTGCCGGTTCAAAAACCCACTTCACTAGTCGGATTTTGAACTGACAGTGACATACCGGCAGTGATGGGGGTTGACATCACTGTCGGTCCTTAAAAACCGACACTGATCTACAGGAAATAGTGTCGGTTCCTGGCTCCACCCGGCAGTGTCCAGTTGAACAACACTGCCGGTTTGTAGTGCCAACCGATAGTGAAGGTTACTTCAAGAGTGTCGGTTCTTGGCTCAAGCCAGCAGTGTTGAGCAAGCCTACACTGTCGGTTCATGGATCAAACCGGCAGTGTTGTAGTAAATATCAGTGTCGGTTTCATGGATCAAACCGGCAGTGTTCTCGTAACTATCAGTGTCAGTTCATGGTTCAAGCCGACAGTGTTGAGTAAGCCAACACTAGTCGGTTTGCTTTTAACCGGCAGTGTTGGTTACGACAACACTGTCGGTTTGTTGCTAACCGGCGGTGATGGCCCTATTCGTATTTTATTGTTTTATAATTTATTTTAATTTATATTTTTTGTGGAGTCGGGTTTCAGCTTTATATACGCTACGTAGACAACAGGTCCATCAATATTAAACATTACAAATGTTACGATTACAATTCAAATGTTCTTATCCACATCTCGATCCCTCAAAATAAAAAAGAAATGTTCTTGGACTTCACACATGCTTCTCGGACTTCTTACAATAATCTAGTGAGCCGCTCTAGGACATACTGGTCCTTGTACTTCATGGATTGTGCAATGGAAAATACTCCATCTTTTTTCAATACCTCGGCTAAGATAAATTTTGCCAGCTCTGATTGTAGTGCGACGATCTCTATGTCTAGCAGCCTTTCGTGCTTATATTTCTTGCGCTGTCATTCAAAAAAGATGATATCCAAAGAGGAACAGTAAATCATTTTGTTGAATTATTAACAGACATAAATGGAATAGGGATTATACACACCAACTTATTCGGCTTCTTCCGATTTCCCACCGATGTAGCGACGCATTGCCCACATTACATCAAACCCGCATTCATTGTTTCCCGATAGCTGTGATAGGTACTTCCCTCCATTTCGATAACCTTGAATGGGACCGGCATCCCACCGATATGTCTTCTTCGGACACTGAGCAACATTAAAAGGAGAAACATTAGAAAGCGGTATGTGTGATTAGAAAATAATAGTTATTAGGATCGCTTACTAATTCAGCACTGCCACCAGTGCATCCAGATGATAAAATGGTTTTTTCTTCGAGTCCCACACCTCGAGCAAATTTTTGGCAAGATTAACACAAATGAAGACGAAATGGTTGCTTGCAATCACATAATCCTAATTATCGAATAATCATAACGAAAAAAGAAGCATAAAATTAAAAGCTGAGAACACATACTCGTAGTTGTAGGCTAGAAGTATGTGGGTTTTCTTCTTCATCAGTGAATTCGTCGAAAACAGCAATCAATCTCTGTTTCAGGTCTTCCACGTCACATCCAAAGAGGCCTAGACATGTCCTCTCATTGACTCGCATGGGGTCCAAGAAGCCTATGTAATCCCATTTGCTTTTTAGAATGCAAAATTTTGCTATACACCTACATAAAATCATGGGAAGTGCTCAAAAGTTAACAATTTGTGTCTCAAGAGAGTAGTTAATTGTAATATCATGCGTGTAGGGTACTTACATAGTCCACAGCATCAACATTTGAACATCGAGAGAGCGTTTCTGGTATAGCTGGAACAAGCACTCCACTCGACATTGAACTTCTCTTCTTCAGGATATTGGAAAACATGTGGCGAACGGATAATAACCTCAAAACCAAAGTCGTCCGTCTCTATTGCTTGAGCCATGTAATATTCATGTAACTGGCTCATATATGTTGTTAGATTTTTATACTCATGATCGGGAACCAAAAGATTGCCCCTTTTCATACTTCATTGCCAGGTGTTCCTGTCCCTTGTACATCATAATAGATGTTCGCGGCCTCTTCCATGGTTAAATCAGGGTTGTCTTCGACTAACTTCATAATGTTCCTTAAATCTTTATTGTGTATTTCTTCGTCTCTTGTTGTAGCATATTTATTCTGTGTTTGCCTTTTGAATTCGGACTTCAACAAAAACAGAGGACAGTGAGGCACATAGATTGAAGAAACTAACACAACCTTCCTTCGAGATGTGTGCTGTAAATTTTTCTTTTATCAAGGTGGTAACGCTGCCACTGAATGGCCTTTTTCTTTTCTATTGGTCCACTTTGGGAGCATTAGCGATCGAATCCAAGGACCTTTTCTGCAACTGCGAGGATGTAGTTAATCTTGTTTTGGGTTGAGGTGGAGGAGGTGGATGACGACGAGAATTCTGTTTTCCCGGCGTTGATGAAGATGGAGGAGGAGGAGGAGTCTTTTTTCTCGGGGCTGGTGAAGATGGAGTCGGACGAGGAGGAATAGAAGGAGACCTCTGTCTTCTTGGGGGTGATGGCTCCGGATGAGGAGGGGAGTAATCTCTGTTGGGAGATGGTGAGTGATCATCGCGGGTGGGTGAAGACTCGCAGTCGTCCTCATCATCAGAGGACAATTGATGGTCAAGCTTAATGAAGCGCTTGCGCCAGGCAACTTGAGAGCCCTTGTTTTGACCAAGTTTCAGCCTATCTTTCGCTACGGGGTACTCAATGGGTATCTTGTTATACTTCTTATCAAGTATTCTGTCAATGGTGACGCGAGCGTACCCCAGTGGAATTGGGCGGCCATTAATTGTCCCGTCTCCTATAGGCCAGGCCTAGTCGAGTGCCACCTTGTCCTTTGTCCATTCCTGACGGATGTACAACCTGACATTGACGGGTTTAGTGATGTCATCCACTGGATGAGGCACATTCGCCTCTTCTTCGTCGAGCGGGGTCAATCCGCAGCTATTCCGACCCCTAAACTGTGGGCTAAAGGCACTAGGAGTAGGGTTTTGTGGTACTACTGACCCCTTGGACAGCAAAATTTGCTTGACTCGCGCTTCAATGGTCGCCTCAATCTGTGCTTCCATTCTATCTTCCATCTCTTTTCGTCTCCTCAAATACTCTGCCTCATGTTCCGCTCTACCACTCGAGCGGCTCCGGTAAGTGTTAGATTCTTAGGGGAATGCTAGTTTCCAAGGAACAACACCGGTTCCTCTAGTGCGACCAGGGTGCTCCTTGGTTCCGAGTGCTTGGGTGAGCATGTCTTTCTCCCTATTAGAAGTGCGACTCCCTTGCCTCACCTCCTTAGTTACCTGGGAGATATTTTGGATGAGTTTGCTCATGGGTTGATTTGAGGAGCTAAAGCTCCCATCCTTGGCATGCCGTACATTTCTCCCCATACAGTATAATACCAATCTAGGCTCCCAATCGGTGGTCTTAACCTGAACGCCTTCCTCAGCAAGGCGATCCATCTTTTGAAGTTCTGCTTCAAATTCTGGCATCTTTTTGGCATAGCCACGAGAGCCGAGATGATGAGGATTCATCGCTTTCTATGAATTTTCCTTATTCTTCCTGCTTAGTTCTAAGTACTCCTCGGATAACCTGTATTCCTTGAAATCCTGCCAAAAGTCCTTCTGCTTGCTAAACTGTCCACCATCGAAATCTGGCTCTTTATTAAATTCTTGTACAATGTCCCCTTGAAATTCTTGAAGCATGTCCCCATTATTTCTTTTGCTTTTTTCTTGACTAACTCTCTGTCATACTCGGCTGGGAATGTGAAATACTCTAGGATCTTGACATCCCATATGTAATCCTTCTCACTTTCGGGAACCCTCCACCGGTCATCATCTTTCCCAATCCACTTCATGTACTTAATCGGGATGAAGTCCCTAACAAGTAACCCGAGGATAGTCTTGTATTTGGTCAAAGCTATAGGCGATGAGAGTGGATCCCCAAATTCATCGAACTCAGTAATGTGACAGTGTGCATTCCTACCAACAGGAATCTTTGACACGCCTTGCTTGGATCTGGCCTTCCTACTACCTAAACCCTCTGGCTCCTTGGCCGGTGGAGGCTCCTGCTAGAGACACCAAGTAAGCTATGACTCTCTCAATTGATTAGTGTGTGTGGCTACATACTGACATGATACCAAAGTTACCTATCCATCTTGGTCATTTTGACCCAGATCGAGTAGGCCGGACGGGGTCCATGGCTGCTCGTTCTCACTGACCTGATTGACACCGTCACCATTTATCGGATCATGCGGCTCTCCCATCTAGCGATATCAGCCACCTCTTATTGCCGATCAGTTCTTCGGTGATGGGGTAACAGGCAATGATGAGTCATGGCTGTGACACGATCATGGTTAGTTTTGGCCGCGGACAACTACTAATAGCATATGTTCATATATATAATATGTTTAAGGCAAAGTCTAATAATAAGTCCACATACAACAAAGTCAAATAATAGCATTTGTTCACCTAGAACAAATTCATTGTTTGATTGACCACATACAACAAAGTACACCTACTCTTCTACGAAACTAAGCCTACATCAACTTCCAAATAAGAAAAGCGATGACCATAGCCATAAATAAAAGCATAACATCTTTCCAAGACCAAGGAGCAATTCTCCTAATCTTCACATCTTCGACGGGTGGCTTCTTTTCAATCTCCAGTGCCAGCGGATGGCCATGGTTTGCATTCATTGGACCATAGTAGGCCAGTTGCCCATGGTTTGCAAGGTAAGTTGGATAACTATAGTAGGCCTTCAAAGCTTCAGCTTCTATGTTGTATTTTTTGTGCAAATTATCAGGGTAGCGATTGACTTGAGCATAGCAATCTTCCCAGGTTCAATAAATCCTAGGCATGTGACCAACATGCACTACATACCATGCCATGGTTGCCTATACATTTAAGTAAATTAGGCATGTGGTAAGTTTCCATTGACTGCTAGTTTTCATTGCTTGCTGTGACTGCACACAGCGGAAAAGGTGTTGATGATCAATGTTTAAATACTTAGACTGCACACAGCGCAAAAGGTCACTTAGCTGTGACTCGAGGGAATAACTTGTTGCAACAACATGCAAATAACACCAATGGTTCTTAAACAGTTTAGGGCCATGATTACTAGGTCCTCAACAAATCAGTAGGTAGCATAATCTCTTCAGGGAAAAACTAACTGGTTTATGTAACAGCATGTACATATAAGGATAGCTAAACCAAGGAGTAACAGCATGTAACCCAATCGAATAGGAATCGGCTGCTATTGGGAAGACAACAATCATGGGGCATTTCATCGAACACATAGCGGGCAGTGAGCCACGCGCTCACCGTGGGGGTGGGAAAGCAGCTGTTCGCACGCGCTCCTAAAGGCCTCGGTGGTGCTTCGGCGTCGGGCGGTGGACGGCGTGGGGAGTGCTCCAGCGTGGGGTGCTGCATGGGCGTCGGCGTCAAAGAAGAGGAGCACGGGGCTAGGAACAGCGGCGTGAGAGGCGGTGGACAGGTGCTCTAACGTGGGGCGGTGCATGGGCCTCGACATCGAAGAAGAGGAGCGTGGGCCTAGGAACGGTGGCGCGGGGGCGGTGGACGGGTGCTCCGGCGTGGGGCGGTGCACAGGCATTGGCGTCGAAGAAGAGGAGTGCGGGGCTGGGAATGGTTGGCGCGGGGTTGAAATTTTTCAACCCCTGGTGGGCTTTTAAACCAGACCTCATCACTGCCGGTTCTAATTAGAAACCGACACTGATGGGGTACATCACTGCCGGTTGTAAGTAGAAACCGACAGTGATGGGAGTACATCACTGCCGAGCCATTCTTTAAACCGGCAGTGATTGCCGTGTAGTGGTTACAGCATAAGTAACTTATCTTTTCCACTTCTTTCGAATACCTCCTACTGTCTCAACGGTTAAGGCCCCGCAACTTAGCCCCGATACCCGTGTTCGAATCCCGAGCGGCCCACTTTTTTTGGTTTAATTTTATAATTTATTAAGCGGTCTAAAGGTCAAAAAGATAAAATAAATAAACATTGGCACACATCCTATACTAACGCAGCGGTTAAGTGTATGAACTCTGTAGCCCGAGACCCGAGCTCAAACCCGAGGGCTGGCACAATTTTTTTTAATTTTTTACATATCATTGTTGGTTTTCAAAATAAACCGACAGTGATAACAAGCATCACTGGTGGTTTCTTCTCATCATTACCGGTTTTTTGAAACCGACAGTGATATTTATATATATTAAAAAAATTCTTTTATATACTGAATAAATAGAAGCATATGTAATCCTATGTCGAAAAGGCTTGAATTTTTTTTGACAAGCTTGTACACCCAAATTAAGATCCCACACAGGATCTTAGATTTTTCTAATCATTTTTTTATTAATTATATTTTTCTATGTGCTGAATGAGACAAAAGAGGGTGAATTTCATCTTGGACCCAATAGATTTTTTTCATCCACCTCCACAAAATTTTATCCCTAGGGCACATTAGAGCCTGTATAAAAGTTTGGCACCATTCTGGATCTTTTCGTGGTTAGACTCAGTTGAACCTATAATTAATAGGTGTCGTCGTGCGGAAATTCAATTAAACCTCAGAAAGTAGCAAACCATCTTCGGAAAATTCTAAACTTGGTGTTTCCTTCACACGTGGCACGTACAAGCCTAAGAAAAAGTTTAAGACCAATACAATACCGAAATGCCTATAAATCACAGAAACCTTGATAACCTATGTGTATAGTCATGGTTCGATGAAAGGGCACATGTACCTCTGTAAAGCATGTATACTCCGCCTATGTTGAAATGGCTTGAAATTTTTTTGGCAAACATGTACACCAAAATTAATACCCCACACAGGATCTTAGGATTTTCTGATGATTTTTTTATTAATTATATTTTTCTCTACGCCAAATGAGACAAAAGAGGGTGAATTTCATCTTGAATCCAATAGATTTTTTTCATCCACCTCCACAAAATTCTTATCCCTAGGGCACATTAGAGCCTATATAAAAGTTTGGCACCATTCCGGATCTTTTTGTGGGTAGACTCAGTTCAACCTATAATTAATAGGTGTCGTCGCGCGGAAATTCAATTAAACCTCAAAAAGTAGCAAACCATCTCCGGGAAATCCCAAACATGGTGTTTCCTTCACACGTGGCACGTGCAAGCCTAAAAAAAGTTTAAGACCAATACGACACCAGAATGGCTATGAACCACAGAAACCTTGATAACCTATGTGTATAGTCATGGTTCGATGAAAGGGCATATGTACCTCTGTAAAGCATGTATACCCTGCCTATGTCGAAATGGCTTTAATTTTTTTTGACAAGCATGTACACCAAAATTAAGACTCCACACAGGATCTTAGGATTTTCTGATGATTTTTTTATTTATTATATTTTTCTCTATGCCAAATAAGACAAAAGACGGTGAATTTCATCTTGGACCCAATTGATTTTTCCATCTATCTCCACAAAATTCTTATCCCTAGGACACATTAGAGCCTGTGTAAAAGTTTGGCATCATTCTGAATCTTTTCATGGGTAGACTCAATTCAACCTATAATTAATAGGTGTCATCGCGCGGAAATTCAATTAAACCTCAGAAAGTAGCAAACCATCTCCAGGAAATCCCAAACTTGGTGTTTCCTTCACATGTGGCACGTGCAAGCCTAAAAAAAGTTTGAGACCAATACGACACCGGAATGCCTATGAACCACACAAACCTTGATAACCTATGTGTATAGTCATGGTTCGATGAAAGGGCATATGTACCTCTGTGAAGCATGTATACTCCGCCTATGTCGAAATGGCTTGAAAATTTTTTTGGCAAGCATGTACACCAAAATTAAGACCCCACACAGGATCTTAGGATTTTCTAATGATTTTTTTATTAATTATATTTTTCTCTGTGCCAAATAAGACAAAAGAGGGTGAATTTCATCTTGAACCCAATAGATTTTTTCATCCACCTCCACAAAATTCTTATCCCTAGGGCACATTAGAGCCTGTGTAAAAGTTTGATATCATTCTGGATAATTTTGTGGGTAGACTCAGTTTAACCTATAATTAATAGGTGTCGTCGCGCGGAAATTTAATTAAACCTCAGAAAGTAGCAAACCATCTCCAGGAAATCCCAAACTTGGTGTTTCCTTCACACATGGCACGTGCCAGCCTAAGAAAAAGTTTGAGACCAATACTACACCGGAATACCTATGAACCACAGAAACCTTGACAACCTATTTGTATAGTCATGGTTCGATGATAGGGCATATGTACCTCTGTGAAGCATGTATACTCCGCCTATGTCGAAATAGCTTGAAATTTTTTTGGCAAGCATGTACACCAAAAATAAGACCCCACACAGGATCTTAGAATTTTTTGATGATTTTTTTATTTATTATATTTTTCTCTGTGCCAAATGAGACAAAAGAGGGTGAATTTCATCTTGTACCCAACAGATTTTTTCATCCACCTCCACAAAATTCTTATCCCTAGGACATATTAGAGCCTGTGTAAAAGTTTGGCACCCTTCTGGATCTTTTCGTGGGTAGACTCAGTTCAACCTATAATTAATAGGTGTCATCGTGCGGAAATTTAATTAAACCTCAGAAAGTAGCAAAGTATCTCTAAAAAATCCCAAACTTGATGTTTCCTTCACACGTGGCACGTGCAAGCCTAAGAAAAAGTTTAAACCAATACGACACCGGAATGTCTATGAACCACAGAAACCTTGATAAGCTATGTGTATAGTCATGGTTCAATGAAAGGGCACATGTACCTCTGTGAAGCATGTATACTCCGCCTATGTTGAAATGGCTTGAAAATTTTTTTGGCAAGCACGTACACCAAAATTAAGACCCACACATAGGATTTTAGGATTTTTTGATGATTTTTTTATTTATTATATTTTTCTCTGTGTTAAATGAGACAAAAGAGGGTGAATTTCATTTTGGACCCAATAGATTTTTTCATCCACCTCCACAAAATTCTTATCCCTAGGGCACATTAGAGCCTGTGTAAAAGTTTGGCATCATTCCGGATCTTTTCGTGGGTAGACTCAGTTCAACCTATAATTAATAGGTATCGTCGCACGAAAATTCTTCCAAGTAAAATGTGGCAACATAATTAAATATAGATTGAATGCAAGGAATAAGAATATATATAAATGTAGAATGCAAAGAAACATGAATATAAATATAGATCAAATGAGTATAGATAGAATATTGGAGAAGACAACATATCAATACCATTGAAAAATGCAGGAGCCATGACTAAATCACATAGAGAGAGAGTGGATGTCTTGAGAAGTGAGAGTGAAACGTGATAAATGAGACTGAGAGAGTTCGTGGGTGGGTGGGATCGATGTATGTGGCTGGCAATTTGTTTTATATAGGGGGGCATGGACATCAATGTCGGTTTTTAAATAGAACCGACAGTGAAGGTGGCTATCACTGCCGGTTTTTAAATAGAACCGACAGTGAAGGTGCATATATATAAATGATATATTTATTTAGATACTATAGTGGGAAAGTTTTAACAAGAACAATATATTTATTTAGATAGTAATGAAATACATAAAAAATACAAAAATTTAGAAATATTTACATATACGATAACAAAGACCTTACACTAAAATTCCATATACGATAACAAAGACCTATTTGCGTATAGGTCAATATTACCATCAATGTGTATCAACACATTATAATTTAACCACCTCAGTAGCATTCTTCTTGCACCAACTAGGGTTCAAACAACAGCACCAAGGTGGTCTACGAGCTATACCGGTTGGAGATGATAAGGTGGCATCGATGAATCCATGCCTCTACTGTACATGGCCTTTTTCTTAGTACAGTCCAGAGCACATCGGATTCAGCTCTACACCACAGCGGATAGCTCTGTGAACCTCATGGCACCTCCAATCTTTGGTGTTGCTCTATCTTCAGTAGCATTCTTCTAGTCCCTCATGTGTGCACCATTTTGGTGGACTACGATGCATAACGATATATGTGGTTTGTTGTGAGAGGAAAACATTATATCATGGCTGATAAGGCCTGGCTGAAACCAACATGCATGGAGAGGCTAGCTCCTGGCCGAGGGCCATTTTATAGGGGCAAGCAGTCCTGGTATATTTTTATTTCTAAACTAAAGTTGTCGGGGTAGGTGGGAGCAGTGTTCCAACTGTTGTGGTCATGGAAGCACTATTGGCATGTGAGGAGCATCTACACATCACTGTTGGTTTTAGTTTAAAAATCGATAGTGAATGGACCCTTCTATGTCGGTTTGAGCAACCGACAGTGATAGAAGCTATCACTGCCGGTTTTAAAACCAAAACCGGTAGTGAAGGGCCCCGTCGCCAACTTTTAGTAAAAAAATATAAAAAAACACTATCGGTTTAGAGCCTACCATCGCAGCCTTTTTGTAAAAAATATAAAAAAGTTTGGCCCGCCTAAGATTCGAGCGCGGGTCATGAGGTCGAGAGTGTGCGGCCTTAACCGCTGAGTTAGGATAGGGAGTTCGGCAGAATGGTTTTATTTTTTCTTTTATCCCATTGTAATGAACTACTAAATAATAAATGCAAAATCAAAAAAGTTTGGCCCGCCTAGGGATTCGAGCTCGGGTCTCAGAGTACAGAGTGCGTGGCCTTAACCGCTGAGCTAGGATAGGAAGTTCGCTTAGTTTGCTTTTCTTTATTTATTTATTAATAGAAATAATGCAGTTAGTTTATATTCTAAAATAACATAAAAATTTATGTCTTGATTATTTAATTCTATGATAATTAATTAATGGTCTATAATTATCAAATAATAGTGTTTGTGAACATCATCTTAACATTTGATTACATAGTCAATAATTAAATTATAGAGATGCGCATAAAATATAAATTAAATATTCAGTGCGAATTACTAATACAACGTCTACATAATGATTACATAGTTAACAATAATCTAACTATCTTTAGGTGCATCAACAATGAGGGTCCTCATTGTGATCAATTCGTACATAAGCAGGTTCATCACCCTCTTGAAGGATAGGTAGGGGTACGTTCGCCCCTGAATGGAGGCATTTCCTGATAGCCCCTGTAGTCTGCTTCGTCCGTCACTCCATTGACACCGACAATCTTCCTTTTCCCTTCTAGGACTACTTTTAGCCTTCCTTTTGTCTTGTTGTCCCTTGCATAGAAGACTTGCATAATATCTCTTGCAAGGACGAAGGGGTCGTCTCTGTATGCGGTCTTAGTGAGATCAACGGTAGTGAACCCTTCGCTGTCAGTGTTGATTTCCTCGAGCCAGACCCACTAGCAGTGAAAAAGAGCTGCCTTCAATAGACCGTAGGCTAGCTCCCATATCTCCTCCATGAAACCATAGTATGTTGCCTGCACGTTGCCGTTCTCGTCGTGAACATCAAAACGAACACCACAATTTTGGTATGTGCTCTTTTCATCTTGCTTTTTTGTGTAAAATGTGAATCCATTGATCTCATACCCTTGATACTTAAGATATGTACTCAAAGGTCCCTTGGCTAAGGCATCCAGTTGATTACCCAACTTTATTCCAAGCAAGCGACGTCGCAACCAGCTGACAAATTCCTCCTTATGTTTTTTATCGAGCCAAGCCTGTGACCTGCTCGGATACAGAGTTTGCAGCGATTGCCTATGCTCGTCAATGTATGACATCACACCCTCGGCTTGCTAGAGAACAGCGAACTATACCTGTCTGAAAGAAACAGGGTCGTCTACTATAACAGATTTCTCCCCGATCGTTCCTTTGCCACATAGTCTTCCCTCATGACGAGATTCTGGGACTCCGATCCATTTGATGTCCAGATAATATGTGCAGAACTCAATGGCCTCCTCCATTGACCATCCTTCAACCATGCCCCCTTCTGGCCTGAATCTGTTCCTAACATACCTCCGGAAAACATTCATCAATCTTTCGAAAGGAAACATCTGATGCAGGTACATTGGGCCAAGGGCTCTAATTTGGTCAACAAGATGAATGAGCAGATGCAATGAGATATCAAAGTAAGTTGGTGGGAAATGCATCTCAAGCCTAATGAGAGTTTCAGCTATGTCCCGCTACAGCTGCTCTAGCGTGGACATATCAATGACCTTTTTGAGATCGCATTGAAGAACGAGCAAAGCTTTTTGATTGGGGCACGGACCTTTGGGGAGAGGATACCACGCAGGGCAACAGGGAGCAGCTGAGTCATAATGACATGACAGTCATGGGCCTTCATAGGGCCATAGTTGAACTTGAGTTCTCTCATGTTCACTAGCCTCTTCGGGTTCGCATAGTAGCCCATCGGGACTTTGAGTTCATTGAAGAAAGAAATAAGTGCACACTTTTCTTCCTTCTTCAATGTTCATGACGCAACCGGAAGTTCGAACTGGCCATTCTCTAGCTCCACGGGATGCAGCTCCTTCTTGATTCCCAAGTGTTGCATGTCCAGGCGTGTGGCTAGTGAATCCTTCGATATCCCCCCGGTGTCCATTAAGGTGTTAAGAGTGTTAGCGCACACGTTTTTAGTGATGTGCATGGGATCAAGACAGTGGCGTACACTCAGAAATGGACAGTAAGGTAGTTTCTAGAAAACCAATTTTTTCTTCCAAACGCTCCCATTAGGCGCTGCTACTGCATTGTCCCCCTTCCTAAGGACAACCTCTAGTTTGTTGAGTTCACGAAGTATCGCAGGCCCGTCTCGATATTTTGGAGCTAAGCGTTTCTCAATAGTACCGTTGAAATCTTTTCTATTCCTGCGGTAAGGGTGATCCTTAGGTAGGAACCTACGGTGTCCCATATAAACTATCTTTGAGTTATTTGGCAGATTTACCGCATCGGTGTCGTCCAAGCACTCGACACATCTAGTATAGCCTTTTGTCTTCTCTCTAGACAACGAACCTCGACCTGGCAGGTCGATGATTGTAGCGATAAGTACTCCCTTGATCGTGACATGTTCCTTTTTGTACTCGTCCTAAACATCTGGCACACCCTTTTCAAATATCTCCACTAGTTCATCAATCACTGGTTCTAGAAACACATTGATATCATTCCTAGGCTGTCTTGGTCCTTGGATCAGTAGTGGCATCTAGATGTACGACCGCTTCATACAGACCTAAGGTAGAAGGTTGTATATACAGAGCGTCACTGGCCAGGTGCTATGATTGTTTCTAACCTGGTCAAAAATATTCATCCCATCTGTGCTCAAAGCAAACCAAAGGTGCCTTACCTCTCCACTAATGTCCTTATAGAACATAGTATTGACAGTCCTCCAGTCATGCCCATCGGCGGGGTGCCTCATCATTGTATCTTTCTTACGCTCTTCGCCATGCCAGCGCAACAGCTTGGCTGACTTTGCACATGCAAACAACCTATGCACCCGGGGAGCTGTAGGAAAATACCAAACAACCTTTACGGGACCTCCTCTGGTCTTGGTACCCTCATCTGACGGCCCTTCCTTGTATCGTGGAGCTTCACACTTGGGGCACTTGTCCAAGTCTTTGTATTTTTCTCCACGGTACAATATGCAATCATTGGAACACGCGTGGATTTTTTCAACCTTGAGGCCGATGGGGCAGATCATTTGCTTGGCCAAGTATGTCTTTTCTGGCAACTTATTTTTTTCTGGGAGCATTTTCCTTATTATACCTAACAACTTATCAAAGCCTTTATCACTCAATCCGTTTGTCGATTTGAACTCTAACAACATGATGTCGGCTTCCAGTTTGCTCATTGGACAATTCCTATACAATGGTGTTTTGCCATCTTGTCTCATTTTCTCTAGCTTTCTCAGCTGTCTTTCACTAAGACATCCGGTCTCTACATTATGTAGCAGCTGAGAAATGCCATCGTTATCCTCGGTGTCGTCAGCTATCATGTTACTAAACACATTATTAACTGTGGCCATAGGTTCCGTGTTGACACCAGGTTTCTCGTCAGCATCGTGGATGGCTACGTCAGGCATGTCCACATCATCATCGCTTTCCTGCAGAACATTCACACCAACCTCGCCATGCATAGTCCATATCGTATAGTTTGACATGAATCCCCCTGGTAATCAAGTGCGGTCGTATAGACTCAATTTGATGAAAGTTCATATGATTCTTGCAATCTTTGCATGGGCAGAAGACAGGGTTCCCATTTCCAGCATGGGCTTTGGCATCGGTGATAAACTGGCTGACGCCATGCATGTACCGCTTGTCCGTTCGGGACAGATGCATCCACTCTCGATCCATCTCTGCACAAAAAAATACTGAGACAGTAATTACAAAGAATTAATAAGAAATCGAGCTTCATGAACAACAATTGTAGCTCAAAAGTACCATTTTTGGAAAACAACTAATTATAGTATCACATACTAACAATGATGATCTTGACCACCATGGAATAATTAGCTAGGAATTTAAATGTATTCATAGACACCAACCTTTTGGATGATGGATTCACCACAATTTGAGCCTTGCACAAATGTCCAATTGGAAAAGTGCTCTCTAGAATAGAAAAAGAACTAGAATGAGAATCAAGCAATGTAGCCATCAAAACGAAGCTAATTAAGCAACAAAATCAAAGGAGTGGATATTTGTTACTAACCTTAAAGCAAAAAGATCAAGCCATTCTTCAAAATCCAAGCACTAGCTTCATGGTGAAGAGCAGCCGCAACAATGGAGGGAAGGGTCTAAACACGCACCTCTGTTCTCGGGATGGAAGAGAGGAGGAAGGAGAGGACGGCTGCAGCCTTTTTGTGTTGTAGGCTTATCACCGTCGGTTCTTGGCTAGAACCAGTGATAGTGCCCAATCATTGTCGGCTCTTGGCTTAAACCGGCAGTGATGAGTGCCCGTCAAAACACTGCCGGTTCAAGCCACAAACCGGCAGTGATGTGGTCATTTACTGCCGGTTTTAGCCCAGCACCAATCATTTTTTCATTTTCAAGCTCATAACCGGCAGTGAAAGTACATCACTGCCGGTTCTCACAAATCCGGCAGTGATGAGGCCGGCAGTGATGTACAAATCTGACGTAGTGCAGCTGCCCCTAGAATCATAGAATCCACTATTAAAAATTAAAAAAAAATGGCACTAAAACTGCCATTATTTGGCTGGTAATATTGCAAAGGATGTATAATTGGTTAATTTTTTGAATATCTCTAAAATATGCTGGGCCACATAATTAAGAAGGAACACTACCAAAATGGTGTAATTCTCCTAGTGTTTTAAGTAGTAATAAAACACTACCACTCGTCATGGCACGTAGGAATTCTCACTGTGAGGTATTTGGTAGGAAAAGTTTTATACTAAATTTTGAATGCTAAAACACTAGGAGAAGTCCACGTCACTCGAAGAAGTCTAAAATTCTAGCTGTGGAAGTGCGGTCCAGCATATTTAATTTGAGTGGCCATTATTTGCCCTAATCATCAACTAATAGTAATAATTACGAGGGACGGGCCAGAGCCCGGAGGGAGATTATTGGACCTGCTGGCTGGGTGTCGGCGAAGTTCAGTGCATGTCCCCGTCCCAGGGCGCCTGATCGAGCGAGGAGGCCGGGCATGATGCATCAACTTGCATTATTGCATGCATATGTGGTGATCTGATCGATCTCGAGCTCGCAACCGGGTGGCCCCCGTACGTCCCCACTCCCCAGTGCAGCATGGTGTGGATATGGCCTGCAATTGGCAGCAGTCCTATTCACTGTATATGTGTTGGCCCCTCTATCTCCATGTGTTCACTTGCTGTGCACAGTAGTACACACAGCAGTGCACATGATCGAGCACGCAGTACTGCTGATGGACAGGAGCGAGGGTCTATATAGCTAGCTTTTGGCGCCGCGCGCGCCCATAGAACAGAACCAACTATATATGCACGCATGCATGTGGTTATATTTCATGCATGCATGCATTACAAGACCTTGCCATGTGCAGCTGGGGGCCTACTGCATGCTATGCATGGCAGCGGTGCTTTTTTCGTGCCTTTTCTACGTCAATTCTCACTGGCCTGCTGATTGCTCGATCTCCCGTTGCATTGTCTTCTGCACTGTGTATAAATTAAAGTAGAAAAAACAGGGTGTGCATTATTACATGTGCATCCAAGAATCATATAGTGTGTGCGCGCGCCCTAGCTAGCCCCTTTCAAGTTTAGATATATCAATACGCAGGGTAAAACTGGATGTCTGGAAATCTAAATTATTCGAATTCGTATCTGCTAAAACTTGTAATATGGATATATGTATTCTTATTCATTTCTAATATGGATACTAAATAGATGTATATATATTTGTTTTCGTTATTTTTATCTATCTGATTCTAGCTAGATCCATATTCAAAAATATCCGATAACATCCATATCCATGAGGAATATAGTACTCGTTATTCCTATGACTAATGACTAATTGAAAATATCGATTTTGTAATACAATTTAAAAGTAATTACTAATAATAGTAACTTTAAATATTTTTTATAATGATATATAAACTAAAATATAATTAATTTTTAAATAACTAACAACATTAATTTAAGGTGGCTAACTATATTAATTTCATTAATATGACACATGATATATGATGTGCACCATCAAAATTATTTAAAAGTGATGGCGAATACCATTCATTTTAATATTAGTAATATATATAAATAAAAATAATTAATTTGTAATAGCTGCTTTGAAAGGTTGAAACTATTTAAAAGTTATAGCTATGAGTTGTTTTTCAGCCCGTGGTTTATCTTAAATACTAATCATGCACACATAATTAATATGATTACTAATTTATAATTTATATACTTGATATAATTGTTCATTTTATGATGAACATAATAATTAGTATGATTAACAATATAGTTTTGTTATTATTTGTCTATATGTACAAAATTTTGATATGCTATTACATGATTTGTTTCTCTAAAATCATTGAATGAATATTTATAGACAATAAAGTTAAATGGATATCCAAATACAAATCCTTATCGAACTATCCATTTTTTATTAGTATCCAAGGATATTCTGATTCACTTGATAGAAATACATACTCCATCCATTCCAAATTATAAGACGCCTTGTCTTTTCGAGAGATACGTAGATTTTGTTATATATTTAGATATATAATATGTCTTGATATATATTATCAAAAGTAGTTTATCTAGAAAAGTCAAACCATTTTATATGAAACGGATGGAGTAATAAATAGTGGCATTCATATCCGATTCAATGCTATATGATCTTATTCCATTCCTAGACACAGGAACCGTGTGTGGATTTGTTTTCTGCGTGTGACCTAACCTCTACAACCTTTTACCAATCTAAAAGACATATGCTCGACATACACCCTTTGTCCCCAAATCTCTATCTCTACAACTAAAACATTCATAACTGTTCTGTCCACAGGTGCGACACCAAAGCCGCTCTATGCGATCAGATCACACTAGTAGAGAACAGACCTTTGATCCTCGGTCAAAATGGGCTCTAGTCCCGGAATTTTTTACCCCCGAGACTAGAAATACCTTTAGTCCCGGTTGGAGGCTCCAACCAGGACTAAAGGACCCTGCCCAACGGCTACTGCGCCAGACAGAGGTGGCAGGGACCTTTAGTCCCGGTTGGAGCCACCAACCGGGACTAAAGGTATACTTTTACTCCCGGTTGGTGGATCCAACCGGGAGTAAAAGTCTACTCCCGGGCCATGGCTGCGCCCGGGGTTGGAAAGTTACCTTTAGTCCCGGTTGGATCCACCAACCGGGACTAAATGTTCTCCCTTTATATATCGGTCGTCTCCTTCTTCCTCCCCGAGCCCGAGCTCAGCATATTTTGAAGCTCACTGCACTAGTGTTCTTGCTTCCTCCCTCCCTCCATTGTTCCTCCATCCATTCTTCGATTCCTCCGTCGATTTCTTCGATTCCTCCGTCGATTCTTCAGTTGTAAAGGTTACCAATCTCATACTCTCATTTTTCACCATTTTCTTATGCCATTTTGTTCACTATATATATTTATGGTTCTTTATTGTCGTTTTTTTCATTTGTAAGCAATTTGAGCTCAAAATCACTTCAAGCTTACATATTTACATGAAAGAAGGTTAAAGTATATATAAATATAAACTTAGAAAATAGTTAGAAAATTATAGCAAATCCGTACTAGTTGAACTTGCGGACCGTGTTCAGCTCGGCGAGCATGTTCTCTGCCGAGCGGTAACGGACGTCAAGGAGGAGCTTTGATTCTACGAGGGAGAGCGACAACGGTCGTGGAAGACCGTGTTCCCTTCCTCGTAGAATCGGAGCTCTTCCTTGACCAAGTACGGTGCTGTCCGGTGGAGAAATGCTCGCTGAGATGATCACGTAAGTAAGGTCAACTAGTACGGATGGTTATTTATTCACATGTCCCGATATCGTCGCAGTAGTCTATCAATCACCGTACCTAAACGTAGTATATATAAATATAAACTTAGAAAATAGTTAGAAAATTATAGAAAATCCGTATTAGTTGAACTTGCGGACCGTGTTCATCTCGGCGATCATGTTCTCTGCCGAGCGGTAACGGATATCAAGGAGGAGCTTTGATTCTACAAGGGAGAGCGACAACGGTCGTGGAAGACCGTGTTCCCTTCCTCGTAGAATCGGAGCTCTTCCTTGACCAAGTACGGTGCCGTCCGGTGGAGAAATGCTCACCGAGATGATCACGTAAGCAAGGTCAACTAGTACGGATGGTTATTTATTAAAACATGTTTTTGAGCTATAATGTATTAAAAATGAGTATAGAGATCTAGATAATTTTATAGTTTCTTAATTTTATTTGTTTATAAAAGGAGAAATTTATAGTGTATTAAAAAATGAGTATAGAGAGTAGATGGCAACTGCTTCCGGGTCCTCGGCCTCTCATGGGTTTCTAAAGCGACTTAGGCTGGGCCTCCCTCTCATTCCATGCGGCAAGTGTCGTGATGAGACGAAGATTGTGATGGAGTACCGAGTGAAGAAGGAGGGTCCCAACAAGGATCGTATCTTCTACAAGTGTCCGGATCGCAATGTGAGTTATTTTATCGTATTTAATGATTATGGTTAGTTTATACCTATTTTCATGATGGTTGTGATTAAAGTTCTAATTTTTTGTTTTAATTTCAGTGGGATGGCAGTGGACGATGTTTAGGCTTCTACTGGGAGGAAGAGTATGTTGAACTCGTGCAAAAATATCTTGCACAACAGGCAGATACGGCGGCTAATGAGGCAGTGATCCAGCCGAAGAAGCCCAAAGATGTTGCACAATCGGGGGATCTGTCTGTTTTAGTTGAGATTGGTCGCGAAATCCTTGTGCTCCTAAAATGTATTTTAGCTTTAGTTCTTTTAGTGGTAGTTGGGATTGTCTACATTGTAGCGATGCTTTCATAAATTTGTATCTTTTGTGGTGGCACGCATGTTGTATAAATAATTAATTATGATCTAGGTTTTAATATGATATTTATGTCATGTAATGCAGATGAGCCGTCATTGGATGTATAATGCTGATCGCCACTCCCAAGAGTTCATTGACGGCGTACATTCTTTGTTACGTGCGGCCGAGGCAAACAAACGCGACGGTTTCATGTGCTGCCCATGTGCCATATGTACGAATACGGTGGAATATCCTTGCTCAAGGACTCTTCATTCACACTTGTTCAAGTCGGGTTTCATGCCAAACTATATTTGTTGGACAAAGCACGGAGAAACCGGTGTTGTAATGGAAGAAGGTGAAGAAGAACAATGGGACGACAATGATATTATTCCCGATGGTGCGTGCTTCAATGATACTGCAATGGGAGAAGCTGAAGAAGAGGTAGCCGCAGAAGATGAGCCGGCTGATGATCTTTCTCAGGTCATTCGTGACGCAAAAAGAGAATGTGAAAGTGAAAAGGAGAAGATCAAGTTCGAGCGGATGCTAGAAGATCACAAGAAATTATTGTACCCAACTTGTGATGCAGGGCAGAAAAAGTTAGGAACCATACTAGAATTGCTGCAATGGAAGGCAAAGAATGGTGTATCTGACAAGGGATTTGGAGAGTTACTAAAAATCCAAAAGAAGATGCTTCCGAAGTACAATGAATTGCCCGCCACTACCTACGAAGCAAAAAACAAGTTGTTTGTCCTATGGGGCTAGAAATAGAGAAGATACATGCATGTCCTAATGACTGCATCCTATACCGTGGCAAAGAGTACGAGAAATTGGATGCATGCCCGGTATGCCATGCGTCACGGTATAAGATCAGGCGAGATGACCCTGGTGATGTTGAGGGCGAACGTTCGCGTAAGAAAATCCCTGCCAAGGTTATGTGGTATGCTCCTATAATACCACGCTTGAAACGTCTGTTCAGAAACAAAGAACATGCAAAATTGTTGCGATGGCACAAAGAAGACCGTAAGGTAGACAATATGTTGAGACACCTTGCTGATGGGTCCCAGTGGAGAGCAATCGACAGAGAATTCCCGAAGTTTGCAAATGACGCAAGAAACTTAAGGTTTGCTTTAAGTACAGATGGTATCAATCCTTTTGGAGAGCAGAACAGTAGTCATAGCACTTGGCCTGTTACTCTAAGTATCTACAACATTCCTCCTTGGTTATGCATGAAGTGGAAGTTCATTATGATGCCTGTGCTCATCCAAGGCCCGAAGCAACCTGGCAATGATATCGATGTGTACCTGAGACCACTTATTGACGAACTTCTCATTTTGTGGAATAAAGAAGGTGTACGTGTGTGGGATGAGTACAAACAGGAACACTTTGATCTGCGAGCATTATTGTTTGTAACAATCAATGATTGGCCTGCTCTAAGTAATCTTTCAGGACAGTCAAACAAGGGATATAATGCATGCACACACTGCTTCGGTGATATTAGAGGTGTATTCTTGAAAAAATATCGAAAGGTCGTGTACCTTGGCCATCATCGATTTCTTCCTGCAAATCACCCCGTAAGAAAGAAAGGCAAGCATTTTAAAGGGAAGGCAGACCACCTGACCAAGCCTCGCAACCGAACCGGTGAGGATGTACTCGATATGGTCAATGATGTGAAAGTCATCTTTGGAAAAGGACATGGAAGCCAACCTATTCCGAAAGACGCTAACGGTCACGCACCCATGTGGAAGAAGTCCATATTTTGGGACCTACCCTATTGGCAAGTCCTAGAGGTCCGCAGCTCGATCGACATGATGCACCTAACAAAGAATCTTTGTGTGAACCTGCTAGGCTTTATGGGTATGTATGGAAAGCCTAAGGACACATTTGAAGCACGACAGGACCTGCGTTGTTTGAGAGAAAGAGACAACCTACATCCAGAGAAGACAGATGATGGACGCCATTACTTACGTCCTGCTAGCTACACTCTAAGCAAAGAGGAGAAGGAAATCATGTTTGAATGCTTAAACAACATCAAGGTACCATCTGGATTCTCCTCGAATATAAAGGGTATTATAAATGTGCCAGAGAAGAAATTTTGTAACTTAAAGTCACATGACTGTCACGTTCTCATGACGCAATTACTTCCAGTTGCATTAAGAGGAATTCTACCTCCAAATGTACGTCTAGCCACCGTGAAGCTATGTGCATTCCTCAATGCAATTTCTCAGAAGGCAATTGATCCAACTGATCTAGCTAAACTACAGAATGATGTGGTTCAATGTCTCGTTAGCTTTGAGTTGGTGTTCCCTCCTTCCTTCCTTCTTTGATATTATGACACACCTCCTAGTTCACCTAGTCAAGGAGATTTTCACTCTCGGTCCTATGTTCCTACACAACATGTTCCCCTTAGAGAGATTCATGGGAGTCCTAAAGAAATATGTTCACAACCGTGCTCGCCCAGAAGAAAGCATCACCATGGGCTATGGAACAGAAGAGGTCATTGAGTTCTGTGTTGACTTTATTCCCGACCTTGACTCAATTGGTGTTCCTGAATCGAGACATGAGGGGAGACTAAGCGGAAAGGGGACAATAGGGAGGAAAACATATATTGGTACGGATGATGATTATTTCAATAAAGCGCACTACACAGTTCTACAGAACTCCTCTTTGGTAGATCCGTATATTGAGACACACAAGGATCTCTTACGATCCGAGTTTTCAGGGAAGACTGAAGCTTGGATTACGCGTAAGCACATGGAAACTTTCGGCGGTTGGTTGCGAAAAAAATGTCAAGGTGATGAGAGCATCCATGAGCAACTGTATTTATTGGCTATGCAACCATCATGGCATATCGTCACATACAAAGGGTATGAGATAAATGGGAACATATTCTACACAGTAGCCCAAGATAAAAGGAGTACCAACCAAAATAGTGGTGTCCGCATAGATGCCACAGAACCGAATGGGAATAAGCAGACATATTATAGACGCATAGATGAAATATGGGAACTAGAATATGCACCTACTTTGAAGATCCCATTGTTCAAGTACCAATGGGTCAAGGTGACCGGAGGCGGGGTAACAGTAGACAACGGGTATGGAATGACAACAGTAGACCTTAGTAATATTGGGTACAAAGATGAACCATTCGTCCTTGCCAAGGATGTCAATCAGGTGTTCTATGTCAATGATATGTCTACCAAACCAAAAAGAGGAAAAAACGATAATGACTCAACCAAAGAGCCAAAGCGCCACATAGTTCTTTCAGGGAAAAGAGTCATCGTAGGAATTGAGGACAAGTCGGACATGTCAGAAGATTATGAAAAGGATGATCGAATTCCGCCCTTCAAAGTGAACAAAGACCCTAGCATCTTGGTAAATGATGAGGACACTCCATGGTTACGAAGCGATCATAACCAAGGGACATACGTAAAGAAGAAGTTCACTGCTGTGCCCACTTGATGATATAGTGATTTAATGTAGTGTGTGTTTGAGATATTATGTAATAATTGTGAATTCAGATGTTTATTATGTCATGTTTCAAATTAAATCAATGTTTGATTTGGTGGGATTTCTCTCTCAAAAAGGTAAATTAGGATACTGAGTGATGAAAAATTAAAATATTAACGTTAAAATGATGTGAAAACAAATTTCCTGTCCAAAACCAATAGTTTTAATAATTTTAATTAAACACTACATTTTTGCATTAACGAAATAATAAATATTAGTTACATTATGTTTTATAATTGTAACAAAAAATAAAAAAGTTAGGTTATAGATTTTTCCTATGTGCAATAAAGAAAAAAATCCATATTTTTAACAAAATAATTTTATGCCTTTTATTTAATTTACTATGTATTTAACAAGAAAATCCATATTTCTATTAAAAAGTCTGCTCAAAACAGGCGGGAAACGAAACTGCAGGCCACCTTTACTCCCGGGTGGGAATCCCACCCGGGAGTAAAGGTGGGCTGCAGTTTCGTGGCCCGCCAAAAAAACTCTTTACTCCCGGTGCGTGTTACCAACCGGGAGTAAAGGTACCTTTACTCCCGGGTTGGTAACACGCACCGGGAGTAAAGGGACCTTTACTCCTGGTTGGTAACACGCACCGGGAGTAAAGGACCTTTACTCCCGGTTGGTGGTTGGCACCGGGAGTAATTCTCTCTGATATATAACCTCCAGCACCTGGCGTAGATCGATCCGCTCGTCTTCTTTCTCGTCGAACACCGCCGCCCTCTTCTTCCTCGCGCCGCCGTCCGTTCGCCTTCCGTGACACCACCGCCCACTTCTTCCTCGTGCGGCCTCCACCGCGTGCGCCCGTGCCCCTCTTCTGCGCGCGCCCGTGGCCCTCCACCGCGCCCTCCTCCACGCCCGAGGCCCTCCACCGCGCCCATGGCCCTCCACCGCGCCCAAGGCCCTCCGCCACGCCCGAAGCCCTCCACTGCCGAGCTCGAGGTGATCAGTTCGTCGATCTCTTTGTACATTCTCAGACGGTGGCCAGAAACTAGAACATTGTTTGATGAATCTAGAACACTGCCTTTGCTCAATAGAAGAATTTTTTCTATCTTCATAGATCAATGTTTGTTAACAAAATTTTATCCAAATATATTCATGTAGGGTCTTTTTTTTAAGGATTTGTTGTAGGATATATAATGGTCAAATAGGAACTCAATTTGGATACCCAGTTTGTAAACTAAGCGTTTTTTAGTTTATAAAAAATATCACATGTGATGATGTAAGCATGGTTGGACTTGCATGCATGGCTACAGACAATGAAGAAAAACTTCAACGTTTCTTCATTTGTGAACTTTGAATATACAAATATAATATATTAATGTTGCTAAAGTAATATGAGCATTACATATTTTTTCCGGGAAGACTATCTTCAAACTTTATATTATAGCATCAGAGATCGCCTGTAGAAGAAGAAAATAAATTCTTATCATTTCGGAAATAGTAATGGTTATATTAGCAATAAGACACATATACTTACATTTCATAATGACTTATACTTACATTATCAGCATAGAATTTTCTCATATGATGAATGACTACATGGTTCACATGGTACATAGGATCACAACATCACGCACCGGCACCGCCCCGGCCTGCCTCACGTCGTCGTCATCGTCAGCACGCCGGCCCGCCTCACGTCGTCGTCGTCAGCACACCGGCCACCGCGCCGACACGTATATATACGTCATTTGTATTCATATGCATGTATATATACGTCGCGGAGCACCGCCGCCCTCGTTCGCCCATGCGTTTCTATGTATACGGCAGAGCACCGCCGCCCTCGTTCACCCATGTGTACAGACATATATACGGCGGAGTGGAGCACCGCCACTCTTGTCACACCGCCCTCTCTTGTGGCCTAGTTGATCAACATTCGTATTATCGTTATCGTTAATGCTAAACAATCACAACAGGGCGAACCGTGCTGTTGATGTCACCGACGTGGTTCGCCCTAGTCACCGACGCAATTCGCCCTCGACCGTTTATGTATAGCCCTAATTCACCCTAGTACCGACGCAGTTCGCCCTAGTGTGGCGAATTGCGTCCGTGACCGAGGGGCAAGATTTAATAATGCATATTGTTCGTAGATTTTACGCATGTAAGCAAAGATTTGACGTACTATATATTGGTTTTGTTTTTTGAAGCTAGATAGCCGACCCGAGAAACATGGATGAGGAGGAGTTGATGATGAATTTGATCAATACTGGCACTCAAGTTACCGGCGATGATGGTGCTAAAAATAACATGCAAGAGGATGCAGATGATGGGAGTCAGTACTTAGCTCTTGAACAAAATGAGCAACAACATATTGGCCAAGTATATATTTTTTATTATTAGCTATATATATTATCATATGTCTTATGTGTGCTCATGACATTAAAAATAATGTTTATGTTTTGTAGCCCTCTGGATCGACATCAACAACTACAACGAAGAGTAAAAATGTTCGAGGTCCCAAAAAGCCATTGGAGGGCCGCTTCATCATCTCGGAGTTCAATGTGGATACAGGAGAACCGGGAGGGCGAATAAAATGAAATTTGTGCACCACTGTGGTTACCTTGTATGGGACCAGCTCCCGATTAGTACCCGTGAATGGAAGAAGAAGACCAATGCTCCTCATATCAGTTTTGTCTCCGATCGTGACAAGGCGTTAATTTGGAAAGATGTCTTGGTACATTTCACGCTCCAAATATATGGTTATGATGATATAATAGATGGTGATGAATTGAAGGAGCGAGTTAGGGATTGGGCAATGAAGAAGATGGCCACCCAGTTTCAGACTTGGAAGAAACACCTATACACGACGTATATCAAGAAGAACATAGCACCAGATTTTACTGTCCCAGGCCCGATCTCAAAGCAGAGGCCCTATTGGGATGAGTTTGTACAGTACAAGACTTCGGAAGAGGGTGTGAGTCGGGTGATAAAGAACCAACGTAATGCCCAACAGAAGACATACCACCATAACTTGGGATCAGGTGGCTACCCGACTGCCATTAAGAAGTGGAACAAAATGGAAGCAGACCTTCTTGCCAAGGGTATCAGACCAAAATCACTCGAGTGGGGAGAACGTGCAAAGAATTGGTTTTTTGCTCATGAGGAAACACTAGACCAGGAGACAGGGAAGTGCGTTTATGGCGCAAGACTGCAAGAAGGAGCAGAAAGATTGTTTTATGCTCAGAGAGCTACTGCTAGTGGTGCGTTCAGGCCCAACAGAGAGAAGGAACTGATGCATATAAAAAAGACATGTCTAGATTCTATGACAAACTTAAAATGAATCAAGAAGCAAGGAGAAACTCGGAGAAACCGTACTTCTTCGTAACTCTAGATATTCTAAGAAAAAAGGTGACTTCTTACCAGCAACAACAGCGGGAATCTCGTAAGCCGTCCAAATCAACGTTATCGGACTATGACCGCACTCTCACCAAGTCAATTGAGGCGGCACAGAAAAAGAAGCGGGCAGGGAAAGGAGTTGCCCAACTCGGACAACAAGCGCACCAATCAATCCCCCTGCTAGTTGTTGGTAATGAATATGGTTCGAATTTAGGATTAATGCATCAGGCAAACATACCTCCAGATGTCGATTTGGATCACCTTGGTGAATTTATTGATGAGACTGGTCTCGACCTTTACCAGATGTTTGGTGATGAAAACATTGAGAGTGCGGCGGAGGTTGATATTTGGAAGAAAAAATTTGTACTAGGCCAGAGTCTATACAACCCTCAAGCCTTATCTGATCTAGGGACGCAAATGTACCTGCTAAACAAGTGGTACATACAAGCGTCTACCAGTGGAGACTTCTGCGTTGGTGTCAGAATTAGAGACGAACATTGGTTCCGTGGCGATGATGTTATGTATGTTGACTTTGCAGAATTTCATCAACTATGCCACCTGACCTCTCTGGACAAAGTTATCATTAACTGCTATTGCCTGTAAGTAATAATTCTTTCGATCTATTATTAAACTCATCATATGTGTGTATATGCATATAAATTAATACTAATAAGTAATATATATATATAGATTTACAATGACAGAGCTCAGAAAGGAAGGCTGCAATGAAATTGGTTTTGTTGATCCCCATATAGTATTCAAAGACCCAATTACTCCAAAGACTAATTGGAAGAATGAGTCAGAGAGTAACCTCATGAACTTCTTAGTGAACCAACGCCACAAGAAGGATATACTATTTCTCTATAACTTCAAGTGAGTGTTAATCATGTCGATCATCCTTAATGGCTCATATGTTGATTCTAGTTAATTAATGAGTGTTATGCGTTATATCCTATAAACACATGCAGCAATCACTGGATATTGATGGACATCGATCTGGTGAAAAGTCACTTGATAATCTATGACTCGATGAGAAAACCACAACAAGACTACCAAGATATGATAGATATTATCCAGAGGTAATTTCGGGATCTCTAGCAACTATATATACACACAAACATGATGATTAACTATATCTGATGACGTAGCAAATTTTTTATTGGGCAGTGTTTGGAAAACCTTTATTGAGAAGCAACACATGGAAAAATGCAAAGCGCCACTGAATGTAATCCCTTTGAAAGTAAGTCCCCTGAATCGCATCATCTTTATTAATTAAACATATAGCTTTCACCGGATCACCAGATTGGATGACAAATCTTTTTCTCGTAAAGTAGTGTCTGAGGCAGGAATAGGAGAACAACTACTGTGGTTACTATGTTTGCAAGTTTATCAAGGTGGTCTCCCAAAAAACTCCTACAGAGAGACTCAAAGTACGTTAAAAATACACTATATATTCATTTAATTATTATTATTGATTGTGTTACTATGTCTTTATATATATATATATGTACATATATTAATTTATTTTCCTTTAATTCAAACCTGTAGACTCGATGGTTGGAGAAAAAGGTCATACGGCAAGACCAAATCAAAGCAATTCAAGAGTCTATAGCCGGATTTTTTAATGAGCAGGTCATCGATTCCAAGGGCGAGTTCTACTTCGACCCAACACTGCCATTGAAGCCAAGCTAGAGGATGAGAGGAAACTTGTTATGTCACAACAACTGTAATACAATCTTTTGTAATATATGCACATGAAATAATATAATGTAAAATACACATATGCATGCATGCATGTAAATATATATATATGATGCATGCATGCATATATATATATATATATATATATATATATTTCTATGCTTGAATTATGTGATTTAATACGTTCATTGTGCTTGAACCGAAACATACTATATGCGCGTATAAATGTATAATTAGCAGCGTACAATACGACTTCGAAAACCTATTTTGAAAAGAAAACAAAAAAATGAAAAGAAAAGAAAAAAGAAAAAAAAACCTTTAGTCCCGGTTCGTATTACCAACCGGGACTAAAGGTGCCGGCCATCGTGGCATGTCAGGAGGCACCTTTAGTCCCGGTTGGTGTTACCCACCGGGACTAAAGGTCCTCCTTTTGTCCCGGTTCCTGACCCGGGACTAAAGGACCCCCTTTTGTCCCGGATGCTTGCTCCCGGGTGGGGAACCGGGACTAGAGGGGGTTCCCCACCAGGAGTAAAGCTCGGTTCTCTAACAGTGGAGACGAGCACGGACGGGCCCAATCAGCATCTGTGCCGCCTGGACATCAATCCGCGAGCGTGCACACATCCCCATCCACGACGAGCACTCTGGTGGGCAGCAATAGGGTTCTACTCCCATTGGCGCACTCGCTCGCGGATTAAAAAAGAGGGCTGCAGATCGACCGCATGAAGAAAGCCAAGCCGCCAGAGATGACATCGCCAACGGCAATCGAGCGCAGTAATAATTCTGCAGGGGCGCTGTCCCTCAAGAAAGAGCTCAAACAAGCCAACGGGCATTGGGCCAGACGCCGCATCGCATGAAGCTACCGAGGTGAGGTGGTGTCTAGGGAGCTGGTCACCAAGCTGGTGAGCGTTGAAGCATACTGCTCGGCAGGCCACCAATTGGTCGTATGTCTCCCAGCTGGGCAACCTTAGCTGGAACGAGTTTCTAGACAAGGGAACCAAGTACTATAGCGAGGTGTCATCGCCCCGCTGAATGGATTTGAAAATAGTTTATAATTTCAAATACAAAATCATTAGTAACTTTTTATTATTTTGTAAAAAAAAATTAAATCTATCATTGTCGGCGTGGGCAAAATTTTATGGTCCCGGTGCAACGCACGGACATTTATCTAGTAATAGACATTTTAGGATCTATCACTGATATCAAAGGTCTAAGGTAAAAGACCTTAGTACCATAGAAATAGAGATATAGATGTATTGAAAAAAGAAGAAAAAAAGTGTATTGGGATAGAGAAAGGTGCATTAGAAAATGACGAAGACAATTTGAGGTATTTTGGAACAAAATTTGAATACTATACAATCAAGTATTTTGGGATGGAAAGAGTAGCTATATTTCACAAACGTGCACCTCGATGTCGTTGCCAGGTTGCTTTGGGCCTTGGATGAGCACTGGCATCATAATAAACTTACGCTTCATACATAACCAGGGAGGAATATTGTAGATACATAGAGTAACAGGCCAAGTGCTATGACTACTGCTCTGCTCCCAAAAAGGATTCATATCATCCGTACTTAAAGCAAACCTTAAGTTTATGACGCCATTTGCAAACTTCGGAAATTCTCTATCGATTGCTCTCCACTGGGACCCATCAGCAGGGTGTCTCAACATATTGTCTACCTTACGATCTTCTTTGTGCCATCGCAACAACTTTGCATGGTCTTTGTTTTTGAACAGATGTTTCAAGCGTGGTATTATAGGAGCATACCACATAATCTTGGCAGGGATTTTCTTCGTGGGACGTTCACCCTCAACATCACCAGGGTCATCTCGCCTGATCTTATACCGCGATGCATGACATACCGGTCATACATCTAACTTCTCGTACTCCTCGCCACGGTAGAGGATGCAGTCATTAGGACATGCATGTATCTTCTGGATTTCTAATCCCAAAGGACAGACTACCTGTTTTGCTTCGTACGTAGTGGCGGGCAATTCGTTATCCTTCGAAAGCATCTTCTTTTGGATTTTCAGTAACTCCCCAAATCCCTGGTCAGATACACCATTCTTTGCCTTCTATTGTAGCAATTCCAGTGTAGTACCCAACTTTTTTTTGCCCCGCATCACAAGTTGGGTATAGCAATTTCTTGTGATCCTCTAGCATGCGCTCGAACTTGATCTTCTCCTTTTCACTTTCGCATTCTCTTTGTGTGTCACGAATGGCCTGACCAAGATCATCAGCGGGCTCATCTTCTGCCCCTACCTCTTCTTTAGCTTCCCCCATTGCAGTATCATTGAAGGCACCATATTCAGCAGTAATGTCATCATCGTCCCATTGTTCTTTTTCACCTTCTTCCATTACAACCCCAGTTTCTCCGTGCTTCGTCCAACAAATATAGTTTGGCATGAAACCCGACTTCAACAAGTGTGAATGAAGACTCCTTGAGCTAGCATATTCCTTCAAATTCTTACATATGGCACATGGGCAGCATATGAAACCATCGCGTTTGTTTGCCTCGGCCATACGTAAGAAAGAATGCACGCCCTCAATGAACTCTTGGGAGCGGCGATCAACATTGTACATCCAATGCCGGCTCATCTACATTACATGACATACATACCATATTAAAACCTAGAACATAATTAGTTAATTATACGACATGCATGCCACCATACAAGGTATTAATTTATGAAAGTCTCGCTACAATGTAGACAATCCCAACTACCACTAAAAAAACTAAAGCTAAAATGCACTTTAGCAGCATAAGGATTTCACGACCAATCCCAACTAAAACAGATAGATCATGTGTTTGTTCAACACATCTATGGGCTTCTTCCGCAGGATCACTGCCTCATCAGCCGCCGTAGCCGCCTGTGCAAGAGAGTTTTGCACGTGTTCAACATACTCTTCCTCTCAGTAACAGCCTGAACATCCAGTGCCATCCCACTGAAATTAAAACAAAAAATTAGAACTTTAATCATAGTCATCATGAAAATAAGTATAAATTAACCATAATCATCAAATGCGATAAAATAACTCACATTGCGATCCGGACACTTGTAGAAGATACAGCCCTTGTTGGGACACTCCTTTCTCACCCGGTACTCCATCACGATCTTCTCCTCACACTTGCCGCATGCAATAAGAGGAAGGTCCAGCCTCAGTCGCTTTGGAACCCGATGAGAGGCCGAGGACCCAGAAGCAGTTGCCATCTACTCTATATACTTATTTTTAATATAATATAAATTTCTCATTTTATAAACAAATAAAATTAAAAAAAACTTTAAAATTCTCTATATCTCTAAACCATGAAGTGTGCTATGCATGCTAGAAATGAAAGCTGAGTACTAGTTTTGAATAACTACTTTAAACTTTCTTCATCCAAATATGCAACCTTTAAAGTGATTTTGAGCTTAAATGGCTTACAAATAAAAAAATCCACCATAAAAAACCACATATATCTAGTCCACAAAATGAGATATGCTACTGATGAAATATGAGAGTATAAAGTTGATAACCTTTAGAATCGAAGAATCAATGGAGGAATCGAAGAAATCTTGTGATTACCGACGATGAGGAAAGAAAAGAGGCCGGCGATGAAGCAAGAACACTGAGCTCGAAGTGGCTCGGGCTCGGGAAGGAAGAAGGGGTATATAGGAGGGGACCTTTAGTCCCGGTTAGAGACAGCAACCGGGACTAAAGGTCTCTTTCTAGTCCCGGACGAAGCCTTCAGCCGAAAGTAGACTTTTACTCCCGGTTGAAGGGACCAACCGGGAGTAAACGTTAACCTTTAGTCTTGGTTGGTAGCTCTAACCGGGACTAAAAGTCCCCTGCAGCAAAAGCCTGCCGCAGTAGCCGTTGGGTAGGGACCTTTAGTCCCAGTTAAAGCTACCAACCAGGATTAAATGTTTCTCTAGTCCTAAACGCGAAAAATACCGGAACTAAAATCAAATTTCGAGGTGGATCAAAGCTCATTTCTCTGCCGGTGACCGTGGCACTGTACTGGAATTGGAAGCCTGGACGTGCGTACGAGCTCTGCTGAAGGCCAGCCAGAATTTTTTATTAGAAAATAGAAATAGGCCATATCATCCTTGAACGACTTTTCCACGCACTGAACAGCTGGGAACAGCACGTGTTGAAAGACCAGAGTAGTGCTGCGCGCATAGGCAAAAATAGTACTCAGTCCTGCGACCAATGCAATCAGGCAGGGCGTCCAGCGGATGGAGCATGCTAAGGATGGCAACGGGGACCCGATACCCGATACCTAACGGGTATTTGATCCATTAGAGGATGGGGATGAAATCATATCTTTACCCGCAGCCATCTAAATGGGCAAGAATTCATACCCGACGAGTATAGCGGGTACGGGAACGTTCCCTGTTTACCCGTCCCCGTTACCCGTTGGAGAACCTGACTATTTGAGTTGTCATGTGAGTATTAGGCCCAAAGAAGCTCAACATAGATATTTTGGTCCAAATCTGAACAGTCATATATATAATTTGTGTGTTCTAGGAACCCTCGTTCAATTTTTTCTCATCATCTCCGCCAGCAGCACAAGCACGCCTGTCTCACGAGCTCTCGTACCCCTCGCTTCCTCAGTTCGGTCTCTCTGCCACCTTTGCTCGTCCTCCTCGCAACCTCGCTCCTTCTCCTCGGCATCTCCGAGACTCCGACACTTATACCCGGGTGAAGAAGAAACGTCTCCGATTGCAAAGCTGCGACCCCAAGTGTCCTTATTTATCGGGTATGCAGTACCCGTCGGGTATCTGTTACCCGACCGATACCCGACGGGTACGGGGATGGGCAAGAATCTATACCCGAGACAGTTAATGGGGATGGGGACGGGATGAATTCTTCGTAGCGGGGAAGAGAACGTTCCGGCGATACCCGACGAGTATATACCTGTTGCCATCCTTAGAGCATGCCCATGCGATGGAGCAGTAGTGACACTATTCTCAGTAGCCGGTGGGTGGAGGCCTCTCGCGGGGACATGCCCCCCCCTCGGCACACGACACATCGCTCTCGGTAGGCGGTAGCCATAAGCAGCTTGCGCCCTGTGAATGAAAAGCCATTTTGCGAATGATGAAATCAAGGAGAGTATAGGTTTTTAATTAGAACAGCTCTCTTTTATCATGAAAATCATTAAACTTTAATAAAATGATAGGAACTCAACTTTCTCAACTCGCCTCTACGATTCCTACTTTTGATTCATGAAAAATTCCGGAGCAACAAACACTACCAAAAAATGATTTTGCGAGGCGGTGTGCTTTTATTAACTGACGCGGTCACACAATCCAACCGCCTCGTAAAATGTTTGCCGATTAATGGAGACAGTCGTTTTCATTCACGGAGGCAGTTAAAATTATCCACCTCGTAAAATCGATTTACGAATACGGTAAAAAAAACCGCCTCCTAAAATTAATTTACGGAGGCAGGCCCGTCTCAAAAATCATGCCATTTTCGGAGGCCCTCGTCTCCGTTAGTAGTCAGCTGGCCCATGCAAATTGCGGCCCATGCCACATTATCGGGTTCATATATATACAACACTCTAGGGTTTCTCCTCCACTCACTCCTATCCATCGCTCTATCTCTCACAGCGCGGCCTCAACACCTCTTTCTCTCTCAACTGTCTCTCTCGTTCTCTCAGCTGCTCTGGCGCACTCTCTCCTCTCTCACTTCTCTCTCTCGTGGAGGTCTCTCTCTGGGGGGGGTCTCTCCCGGCGACGGCCGCGCGCTCAGGGCCCCTTCCGGCGGCGACGCCTACCCAGGCAGGCGAGCATGGGGCGCGGCGGCGACGGCATGGGGGACGCGCCCTCCTCTGCCGGCTAGATCCGGTCTCGTTGACGGCAGCGCGTGGGACGCGGCCTCCTCCCCCGGCTAGATCCGGTCCCGGCGGCGGCAATGCGAGGGATGGGGCGCCCTCCCCCGGCCAGATCCGGTGGCGGCATGAGGGAACCCCTCTCTCTCCCTCCAGCGGCGCCGTGGCACGGGGATGCCGAATCCCGGCGTCGGCGGCGTGCAAGGAGGCGGCGGTAGGCCACACGAAGAAGGCGGGCTCGCCGGTGGGCTCCGAAATGGGCTCACCGCTGGTCTTTGGTTTTTTCTTTTTTTTTAACAATTTATAGAGCCAGGCACTACGACCGCCTTGGTAAAAAAGTGATTTATGGCGACCTTTGGACCGAGACGGTTGTGATGCCCGCCCCAGTAAATCGAAAATGTCCGCCTTCAGTAAGTTTTTTTATAGTGCCAATCAGGAATAAAATCATTACTACACAGATCTTTGTTATAGTTAGATGAACAAAATATAAACACACTTCTTTAATATATATATGGCTATCAACTAAATATTTTGGAGTGCTTGCATTGGGGCACTCCAGCATGCACAAGCGAGGGGGAACCACATACATCGTTCATACGTGTATCGCCTAAACTAGCTAGCAATCGTTCTTTTCTGTGCAGTAGAGAACAGACCTTTGATCCTCGGCCAAAATGGGCTCTAGTCCCGGAATTTTTTGCCCCCGGGACTAGAAATACCTTTAGTCCCGGTTGGTGGCTCCAACCGGGACTAAAGGTTCCTGCCCAACGGCTACTGCGCCAGACAGAGGTGGCAGGGACCTTTAGTCCCGGTTGGAGCCACCAACCGGGACTAAAGGTATACTTTTACTCCCGGTTGGTGGCTCCAACCGGGAGTAAAGGTCTACTCCCGGGCCGTGGCTGCGCCCGGGGTTGGAAAGTTACCTTTAGTCCCGATTGGATCTATCAACCGGGACTAAATGTTCTCCCTTTATAAATCGGCCGTCTCCTCCTTCCTCCCCGAGCCCGGCTCAGCAGGTGGACGGGTGCTCCGGCGTCGGGGCGGTGCACAGGCGTTGGCCGTCGAAGAAGAGGAGCGTGGGGCTGGGAACGGTTGGCGCGGGGTTGAAATTTTTCAACCCGGTGGGCTTTTATACCAGGCCTCATCACTGCCGGTTCTAATTAGAAACCGACACTGATGGGGGTACATCACGGCCGGTTGTAAGTAGAAACCGACAGTGATGGGAGTACATCACTGTCGGGGCCATTCTTTAAACCGGCAGTGATTGCCGTGTAGCGGTTACAGCATAAGTAACTTATCTTTTCCACTTCTTTCGAATACCTCCTACTGTCTCAACGGTTTAAGGCCCTACAACTTAGCCCCGATACCCGTGTTCGATCCCGAGCGGCCCTCTTTTTTTGGTTTAATTTTATAATTTATTAAGCGGTCTAAAGGTCAAAAAGATAAAATAAATAAACCTTGGCCACACATCTTATACTAACGCAGCGGTTAAGTGTATGAAACTCTGTAGCCCGAGACCCGAGCTCAAACCCGAGGGCTGGCACAATTTTTTTTTTAATTTTTTACATATCATTGCTGGTTTTCAAAATAAACCGACAGTGATAACAAGCATCACTAGTGGTTTCTTCTCATCACTACCGATTTTTTGAAACCGATAGTGATGTTTATATATATTAAAAAAATTCTTTTATATACTAAATAAATAGAAGCATATGTAATCCTATGTCGAAATGGCTTGAATATTTTTTTGACAAGCTTGTACACCCAAATTAAGATCCCACATAGGATCTTAGGTTTTTCTAATCATTTTTTTATTAATTATATTTTTCTGTGTGCTGAATGAGATAAAAGAGGGTGAATTTCATCTTGGACCCAATAGATTTTTTTTTCATCCACCTCCACAAAATTCTTATCCCTAGGGCACATTAGAGCCTGTGTAAAAGTTTGGCACCATTCTGGATCTTTTCGTGGATAGACTCAGTTCAACCTATAATTAATAGATGTCGTCGCGTGGAAATTCAATTAAACCTCAGAAAGTAGCAAACCATCTCCAGAAAATTCTAAACTAGGTGTTTCCTTCACACGTGGCACGTGCAAGCCTAAGAAAAAGTTTAAGACCAATACGATACCGGAATGCCTATAAACCACAGAAACCTTGATAACCTATGTGTATAGTCATGGTTCGATGAAAGGGCACATGTACCTCTGTGAAGCATGTATACTCCGCCTATGTTGAAATAGCTTGAAATTTTTTTGGCAAACATGTACACCAAAATTAATACCCCACACAGGATCTTAGGATTTTCTGATGATTTTTTTATTAATTATATTTTTCTCTATGCCAAATGAGACAAAAGAGGGTGAATTTCATCTTGAACCCAATAGATTTTTTCATCCACCTCCACAAAATTCTTATCCCTAGGGCACATTAGAGCCTATGTAAAAGTTTGGCACCACTCCGGATCTTTTTGTGGGTAGACTCAGTTCAACCTATAATTAATAGGTGTCGTCATGTGGAAATTCAATTAAACCTCAAAAAGTAGCAAACCATCTCCGGAAAATCCCAAACATGGTGTTTTCTTCACACGTGGCACGTGCAAGCCTAAAAAAAGTTTAAGACCAATACGACACCGGAATGCCTATGAACCACAGAAACCTTGATAACCTATGTGTATAGTCATGGTTCGATGAAAGGGCACATGTACCTCTGTAAAGCATGTATACCCTGCCTATGTCAAAATGGCTTGAATTTTTTTGACAAGCATGTACACCAAAATTAAGACCCCACACAGGATCTTAGGATTTTTTGATGATTTTTTTATTTATTATATTTTTCTCTATGCCAAATAAGACAAAAGAGGGTGAATTTCATCTTGGACCCAATTGATTTTTCCATCCATCTCCACAAAATTCTTATCCCTAGGGAACATTAGAGCCTGTGTAAAAGTTTGGCATTATTCTGAATCTTTTTGTAGGTAGACTCAGTTCAACCTATAATTAATAGGTGTCATCGCGCAGAAATTCAATTAAACCTCAAAAAGTAGCAAACCATCTCCGGGAAATCCCAAACTTGGTGTTTCCTTCACACGTGGCACGTGCAAGCCTAAAAAAAGTTTGAGACCAATACAACACCGGAATGCCTATAAACCACACAAACCTTGATAACCTATGTGTATAGTCATGGTTCGATGAAAGGGCATATGTACCTTGGTGAAGCATGTATACTCCGCCTATGTCGAAATGGCTTGAAATTTTTTTTGGCAAGCATGTACACCAAAATTAAGACCCCACACAGGATCTTAGGATTTTCTGATGATTTTTTATTAATTATATTTTTCTCTGTGCCAAATAAGACAAAAGAGGGTGAATTTCATCTTGAACCCAATAGATTTTTTTCATCCACCTCCACAAAATTCTTATCCCTAGGACATATTAGAGCCTGTGTAAAAGTTTGGCACCATTCTGGATATTTTTATGGGTAGACTTAGTTTAACCTATAATTAATAGGTGTCGTCGAGCGGAAATTTAATTAAACCTCAGAAAGTAGCAAACCATCTCCGAGAAATCCCAAACTTGGTGTTTCCTTCACACATGGCACGTGCCAGCCTAAGAAAAAGTTTGAGACCAATACTACACCGGAATGCCTATGAACCACAGAAACCTTGATAACCTATGTGTATAGTCATGGTTCAATGATAGGGCATATGTACCTCTGTGAAGCATGTATACTCCGCCTATGTCGAAATAGCTTGAAATTTTTTTGGCAAGCATGTACACCAAAAATAAGACCCCACACAGGATCTTAGGATTTTTTGATGATTTTTTTATTTATTATATTTTTCTCTATGCCAAATGAGACAAAAGAGGGTGAATTTCATCTTGTACCCAATAGATTTTTTCATCCACCTCCACAAAATTCTTATCCCTAGGGCATATTAGAGCCTATGTAAAAGTTTGGCACCCTTCTGGATTTTTTCATGGGTAGACTCAGTTCAACCTATAATTAATAGGTGTTGTCGTGCGGAAATTCAATTAAACCTCAGAAAGTAGCAAACCATCTCTAAAAAATCCCAAACTTGATGTTTCCTTCACACGTGGCACGTGCAAGCCTAAGAAAAAGTTTGAGACCAATACGACACCGGAATGCCTATGAACCACAGAAACCTTGATAAGCTATGTGTATAGTCATGGTTCGATGAAAGGGCACATGTACCTCTGTGAAGCATGTATACTCCGCCTGTGTTGAAATGGCTTGAAATTTTTTGGCAAGCATGTACACCAAAATTAAGACCCCACACAGGATTTTAGGATTTTCTGATGATTTTTTTATTTATTATATTTTTCTCTGTGCTAAATGAGACAAAAGAGGGTGAATTTCATTTTGGACCCAATAGATTTTTTCATCCACCTCCACAAAATTCTTATCCCTAGGGCACATTAGAGCCTATGTAAAAGTTTGGCACCATTTCGGATCTTTTCGTGGGTAGACTCAGTTCAACCTATAATTAATAGGTGTCGTCGCACGAAAATTCTTCCAAGTAAAATATGGCAACATAATTAAATATAGATTGAATGCAAGGAATAAGAATATATATAAATGTAGAATGCAAAGAAACATGAATATAAATATAGATCAAATGAGTATAGATAGAATATTGGAGAAGACAACATATCAATACCATTGAAAAATGCAGGAGCCATGACCAAATCACATAGAGAGAGAGTGGATGTCTTGAGAAGTGAGAGTGAAACGTGAGAAATGAGACTGAGAGAGTTCGTGGGTGAGTGGGATCGATGTATGTGGCTGGCAGTTTGTTTTATATAGGGGGGCATGGACATCACTGTCGGTTTTTAAATAGAACCGACAGTGAAGGTGGCTATCACTGCCGGTTTCTAAATAGAACCGATAGTGAAGGTGCATATATGTAAAGGATATATTTATTTAGATACTATAGTGGGAAAGTTTTAACAAGAATGATATATTTATTTAGATAGTAATGAAATACATAAAAAATTACAAAAATTTAGAAATATTTACATATACGATAACAAAGACCTTACACTAAAATTCCATATGCGATAACAAAGACCTATTTGCGTACAGGTTAATGTTACCATCAATGTGTATCAACACATTATAATTTAACCACCTCAGTAGCATTCTTCTTGCACCAACTAGGGTTCAAACAACAGCACCGAGGTGGTCTACGAGCTATACTGGTTGGAGATGATAAGGTGGCATCGATGAATCCATACCTCTACTGTACATGACCTTTTTCTCGGTACAGTCCAGAGCACATCGGATTTAGCTCGGCACCACAGCGGATGGCTCTGTGAACCTCATGGCATCTCCAATCTTTGGTGTTGCTCTATCTTCAGTAGCATTCTTCTAGTCCCTCATGTGTGCACCATTTTGGTGGACTACGATGCATAACGATATCTGTGGTTTGTTGTGAGAGGAAAACATTATATCATGGCTGATAAGGCCTGGCTGAAACCAATATGCATGGAGAGGCTAGCTCCTGGCCGAGGGCCATTTTATAGGGGCTAGCAATCGTGGTACATTTTTATTTCTGAACTAAAGTTGTCGGGGTAGGTGGGAGCAGTGTTCCAACTGTTGTGGTCATGGAAGCACTATTGGCATGTGAGGAGCATCTATACATCACTGTCGGTTTTAGTTTAAAAATCGATAGTGAATGGACCCTTCTATGTCGGTTTGAGCAACCGACAGTGATAGAAGCTATCACTGCCAGTTTTAAAACCAAAACCGGTAGTGAAGGGCCCTGCTGCCAACTTTTAGTAAAAAAATATTAAAAAACACTATCGGTTTAGAGCCTACCATCGCAGCCTTTTTGTAAAAAATATAAAAAAATTTGGCCCGCCTAAGATTCGAGCGCGGGTCACGGGGTCGAGAGTGCGCGGCCTTAACCGCTGAGTTAGGATAGGGAGTTCGGCAGAATGGTTTTATGTTTTTCTTTTATCCCATTGTAATGAACTACTAAATAATAAATGCAAAATTAAAAAAGTTTGGCCCGCTAAGGATTCGAGCGCGGGTCTCAGAGTACAGAGTGCGCGGCCTTAACCGCTGAGCTAGGATAGGGAGTTCGCTTAGTTTGCTTTTCTTTATTTATTTATTAATAGAAATAATGCAGTTAGTTTATATTCTAAAATAACATAAAAATTTGTGTCTTGATTATTTAATTCTATGATAATTAATTAATGGTCTATAATTATCAAATAATAGTGTTTGTGAACATCATCTTAACATTTGATTACATAGTCAATAATTAAATTATAGAGATGCGCATAAAATATAAATTAAATATTCAGTGTGAATTACTGATACAACGTCTACATAATGATTACATAGTTAACAATAATCTAACTATCTTTAGGTGCATCAACAATGAGGGCCTCATTGTGATCAATTCGTACATAAGCAGGTTCATCACCCTCTTGAAGGATAGGTAGGGGTACGTTCGCCCCGAATGGAGGCATTTCCTGATAGCCCCTGTAGTCTTCTTCGTCTGTCACTCCATTGACACCGACAATCTTCCTTTTCCCTTCTAGGACTACTTTTAGCCTTCCTTTTGTCTTGTTGTCCCTTGCATAGAAGACTTGCATAATATCTCTTGCAAGGACGAAGGGGTCGTCTCTGTATGCGGTCTTAGTGAGATCAACGGTAGTGAACCGTTCGCTATTAGTGTTGATTTCCTCGAGCCGGACCCACTAGCAGTGAAAAAGAGCTGCCTTCAACAGACCATAGGCTAGCTCTCATATCTCCTCTATGAAACCATAGTATATCGCCTGCATGTTGCCGTTCTCGTCGTGAGCATCAAAATGAACACCACAATTTTGGTATGTGCTCTTTTCATCTTGCTTTTTTGTGTAAAATGTGAATCCATTGATCTCATACCCTTGATACTTAAGATATGTACTCGAAGGTCCCTTGGCTAAGGCATCCAGTTGATTACCCAACTTTATTCCAAGCAAGCGATGTCGCAACCAGCTGACAAATTCCTCCTTATGTTTTTTTATCGAGCCAAGCCTGTGACCTGCTCGGATATAGAGTTTGCAGCGATTGCCTGTGCTCGTCAATGTATGACATCACACCCTCGGCTTGCTAGAGAATAGCGAACTGTACCTGTCTGAAAGAAACAGGGTCATCTACTATAACAGACTTCTCCCCGATCGTTCCTTTGCCACATAGTCTTCCCTCATGACGAGATTCTGGGACTCCGATCCTTTTGATGTCCAGATAATATGTGTAGAACTCAATGGCCTCCTCCATTGACTATCCTTCAACCATGCCTCCTTCTGGCCTGAATCTGTTCCTAACATACCTCCTGAAACACATTCATCAATCTTTCGAAAGGAAACATCTGATGCAGGTACATTGGGCCAAGGGCTCTAATTTGGTCAACAAGATGAATGAGCAGATGCAATGAGATATCAAAGTAAGTTGGTGGGAAATGCATCTCAAGCCTAACGAGAGTTTCAGCTATGTCCCGCTACAGCTGCTCTAGCGTGGACACATCAATGACCTTTTTGAGATCACATTAAAGAACGAGCAAAGCTTTTTGATTGGGGCACGGACCTTTGGGGAGAGGATACCACGTAGGGCAATAGGGAGCAGCTGAGTCATAATGACATGATAGTCATGGGCCTTCATAGGGCCATAGTTGAACTTGAGTTCTCTCATGTTCACTAGCCTCTTCGGGTTCGCACAGTAGCCCATCAGGACTTTGAGTTCATTGAAGAAAGAAATAAGCGCACGCTTTTCTTCCTTCTTCAATGTCCATGACGCAACCGGAAGTTCGAACTGGCCATTCTCTAGCTCCACGGGATGCAGCTCCTTCCTGATTCCCAAGTGTTGCATGTCCAGGCGTGTGGCTAGTGAATCCTTCGATATCCCCCCGGTGTCCATCAAGGTGTTAAGAGTGTTAGCGCACATGTTTTTAGTGATGTGCATGGGATCAAGACAGTGGCGTACACTCAGAAATGGCCAGTAAGGTAGTTTCCAGAAAACCAATTTTTTCTTCCAAACGCTCCCATTAGGCGCTGCTACTGCATTGTCCCCCTTCCTAAGGACAACCTCCAGTTTGTTGAGTTCACGAAGTATCGCAGGCCCGTCTCGATATTTTGGAGCTAAGCGTTTCTCAATAGTACCGTTGAAATCTTTTCTATTCCTGCGGTAAGGGTGATCCTTAGGTAGGAACCTACGGTGTCCCATATAAACTATCTTTGAGTTATTTGGCAGATTTACCGCATCGGTGTCGTCCAAGCACTCGACACATCCAGTATAGCCTTTTGTCTTCTCTCTAGACAACGAACCTCGACCTGGCAGGTCGATGATTGTAGCGATAAGTACTCCCTTGATCGTGACATGTTCCTTTTTGTACTCGTCCTAAACATCCGGCACACCCTTTTCAAACATCTCCACTAGTTCATCAATCACTGGTTCCAGAAACACATCGATGTCATTCCCAGGCTGTCTTGGTCCTTGGATCAGTAGTGGCATCTGGATGTACGACCGCTTCATACAGACCTAAGGTGGAAGGTTGTATATACAGAGCGTCACTGGCCAGGTGCTATGATTGTTTCTAACCTGGTCAAAAAGATTCATCCCATCTATGCTCAAAGCAAACCAAAGGTGTCTTACCTCTCCACCGATGTCCTTATAGAATATAGTATTGACAGTCCTCCAGTCATGCCCATCGGTGGGGTGCCTCATCATTGTATCTTTCTTACGCTCTTCGCCATGCCAGCGCAACAGCTTGGCTGACTTTGCACATGCAAACAGCCTATGCACCCGGGGAGCTATAGGAAAATACCAAACGACCTTTACGGGACCTCCTCTGGTCTTGGTACCCTCATCTGACGGCCCTTCCTTGTATCGTGGAGCTTCACACTTGGGGCATTTGTCCAAGTCTTTGTATTTTTCTCCACGGTACATTATGCAATCATTAGAACACGCGTGGATTTTTTCAACCTTGAGGCCGATGGGACAGATCATTTGCTTGGCCAAGTATGTCTTTTCTGGCAACTTATTTTTTTCTGGGAGCATTTTCCTTATTATACCTAACAACTGATCAAAGCCTTTATCACTCAATCCGTTTATCGATTTGAACTCTAACAACATGATGTCGGCTTCCAGTTTGCTCATTGGACAATTCCTATACAATGGTGTTTTGTCATCTTGTCTCATTTTCTCTAGCTTTCTCAGCTGTCTTTCACTAAGACATCCGGTCTCTACATTACGTAGCAGCTGAAAAATGCCATCGTTATCCTCGGTGTCGTCAGCTATCATGTTCCTAAACACATTATTAACTGTGGCCATAGGTTCCGTGTTGACATCGGGTTTCTCGTCAGCATCGTGGATGGCTACGTCAGGCATGTCCACATCATCATCGTTTTCCTGCAGAACATTCACACCAACCTCGCCATGCATAGTTCATATCGTATAGTTTGACATGAACCCCCTGGTAATCAAGTGCGGTCGTATAGACTCAATTTGATGAAAGTTCATATGATTCTTGCAATCTTTGCATGGGCAGAAGACAGGGTTCCCATTCCCAGCATGGGCTTTGGCATCGGTGATAAACTGACTGACGCCATGCATGTGCCGCTTGTCCGTTCGGGACAGATGCATCCACTCTCGATCCATCTCTGCATAAAAAAATACTGAGACAGTAATTACAAAGAATTAATAAGAAATCGAGCTTCATGAACAACAATTGTAGCTCGAAAGTACCATTTTTGGAAAACAACTAATTATAGTATCACATACTAACAATGATGATCTTGACCACCATGGAATAATTAGCTAGGAATTTAAATGTATTCATAGACACCAACCTTTTGGATGATAGATTCACCACAATTTGAGCCTTGCACAAATGTCCAATTAGAAAAGTGCTCTCTAGAATGGAGAAAGAACTAGAATGAGAATCAAGCAATGTAGCCATCAGAACGAAGCTAATTAAGCAACAAAATCAAAGGAGTGGATGTTTGTTACTAACCTTAAAGCAAAAAGATCAAGCCATTCTTCAAAATCCAAGCACTAGCTTCATGGTGAAGAGCAGCCGCAACAATGGAGGGAAGGGTCCAAACACGCACCTCTGTTCTCGGGATGGAAGAGAGGAGGAAGGAGAGGACGGCTGCAGCCTTTTTTGTGTTGTAGGCTTATCACCGTCGGTTCTTGGCTAGAACCGGTGATAGTGCCCAATCACTGTCGGCTCTTAGCTTAAAACCGGCAGTGATGAGTGACCGTCAAAACACTGCTGGTTCAAGCCACAAACCAGCAGTGGTGTGGTCCTTCACTGCCGGTTTTAGCCCAGCACCAATCATTTTTTCATTTTCAAGCTCATAACCGGCAGTGAAGGTACATCACTGCCGGTTCTCACAAATCCGGCAGTGATGAGGCCGGCAGTGATGTACAAATCTGACGTAGTGCAGCTGCCCCTAGAATCATAAAATCCACTATTAAAAATTAAAAAAATGGCACTAAAACTGCCATTATTTGGCTGGTAATATTGCAAAGGATGTATAATTGGTTAATTTTTTGAATATCTCTAAAATATGCTGGGCCACATAATTAAGAAGGAACACTACCAAAATGGTGTAATTCTCCTAGTGTTTCAAGTAGTAATAAAACACTACCACTCGTCATGGCACGTAGGAATTCTCACTGTGAGGTATTTGGTAGGAAAAATTTTATACTAAATTTTGAATGCTAAAACACTAGGAGAAGTCCACGTCACTCGGAGAAGTCTAAAATTCTAGCTGTGGAAATGCGGTCCAGCATATTTAATTTGAGTGGCCATTATTTGCCCTTGGATAAATCATCAACTAATAGTAATAATTACGAGGGACGGGCCAGAGCCCGGAGGGAGATTATTGGACCTGCTGGCTGGGTGTCGGCGAAGTTCAGTGCATGTCCCCGTCCCAGGGCGCCTGATCGAGCGAGGAGGCCGGGCATGATGCATCAACTTGCATTATTGCATGCATATGTGGTGATCTGATCGATCTCGAGCTCGCAACCGGGTGGCCCCCGTACGTCCCCACTCCCCAGTGCAGCATGGTGTGGATATTGCCTGCAATTGGCAGCAGTCCTATTCACTGTATATGTGTTGCCCCTCTATCTCCATGTGTTCACTTGCTGTGCACAGTAGTACACACAGCAGTGCACATGATCGAGCACGCAGTACTGCTGATGGACAGGAGCGAGGGTCCTATATATCTAGCTTTTGGCGCCGCGCGCGCCCATAGAACAGAACCAACTATATATGCACGCATCACAACTGCAGACACCTTCTTTGCCGAGTGCTGGGGCACTCGGCAAAGCCAGCCAAGCACTCGGGAAAGGCTTTGCCGAGTGCCGCACTCGGCAAAGGTCTCTCGGCAAAGATCTTATCGGCAAAAATTTTTTTGCCGAGTGCCAAAAATCGACACTCGGCAAAGCCAAGTTGGAACCGAAAAAAACCCGAAAAAATAGGAATTTTTACCCAAAAAATGGAAAATTTGTTTTAATTGGTGGAGGCCCCCACTGGTCAGCACCCATCCATCTCCGGCTTTTTTCGTGTCAATTTCACGGCTACGCGGCCGACGGGATTCGAACCCGAGACCTCCCGCTGCGCACAAACCTCCTCTACCACTACACCACACTGTCACTTGTGTCTAGATTCCGTTTTAGTTCCTAATATATTATACTAAACCGAGTGTAAATTATTTGTTTGAGGCCCTAAACGAATTCAAATAAAAAAGTTGTGAACTACAAAGTTTGATAACTTTTCGAGATCTACACTTTTAGTTTAGGAAGTTTTTCCATTCGAGGTCGTTTACAAAATTTGAATTTTAAAATTTGGAAATTCAAACGCAGTTTTGCATGACAAAATGTTTTCAAATCAAAAAGTTGCCAACTACAATGTTTCATAACTTTTGGAGATCTACAATTTTTATTTAGGAAGTTTTTTCATCCGAGGTCTTTCAAAAAATTCAAATTTTAAAATTTTCAAATTCAAACGTCGTTTTTGCATGACAAAATGATTTCAAATCAAAATGTTGCCAACTACAAAATTTCATAACTTCTCAAGATCTACAAAGTTTATTTTGATCATTTGTTCATCCGACATAGTGGTAGTGACATTGTTCACAAATCATATATATCTCTCTTCTACTTTCATGAAACTAATAGGAGACATATATTTTATGAACAACGTTATTGTCGCTTTGTCAAATGAAGAAATGACCAAAATAAACTTTGTAGATCTTAAGAAGTTATACAACTTTGTAGTTGAAAAGTTTTTCATTTGAATTCATTTAGGGCCTCAAAAATTGATTCGAAAAACTGATTTGCCGAGGGCCAAAAAATGCACACGGCAAAATACCTCTTTGCCGAGTGCCAAAACATAGGCACTCGGCAAAATATGGCTTTGCCGAGTGCCAGAAAAAAGGCACTCGACAAACTTAAAGTAAATTGCTTGTTTGAGGCCCTAAATGAATTCAAATCAAAAAGTGGTCAACTACAAAGTTTCATAACTTTTTGAGATCTACAATTTTCATTTAGTAAGTTTTTCCATCCGAGCTCGTTTGAAAATTTTGAATTTTAAATTTGAGAGATTCAAACGTAGTTTTGCATGATAAGATGGTTTCAAATCAAAAAGTTGTCAACTACATAGTTTCATAACTTTTGGAGATCTACAATTTTCATTTAGGAAGTTTTTCCATCCGAGGCCGTTTGAAAAATTCAAATTTTAAAATTTTCAAATTCAAACGTCGTTTTTGCATGACAAGATGATTTCAAATCAAAATATTGCCAACTACAAAATTTCATAACTTATCAAGATCTACAAAGTTTATTTTGGTCATTTGTTCATCCGACATAGTGGTAGTAACATTGTTCACAAATCTTATATATCTGTCTTCTACTTTCATGAAACTAATATGAGAGATGTAGATTTTATGAACAACGTTATTGTCGCTTTGTTAAATGAAGAAATGACCAAAATAAACTTTGTAGATCTTGAGAAGTTATACAACTTTGTAGTTGAAAAGTTTTTCATTTGAATTCATTTAGAGCCTCAAAAATTGCTTCGAAAAACTGATTTGTCGAGGGCCAAAAAAAAATGCACACGGCAAAAAGCCTGTTTGCCGAGTGCCAAAACAAAGGCACTCAGCAAAATACATCTTTGTCGAGTGCCAGAAAAAAAACACTCGGCAAAGACGTATTTTGCCGTGTGCCAAAAAATAGCACTCGGCAAAATACATCTTTGCCGAGTGCCAGAAAAAAAACACTCGGCAAAGACGTATTTTGCCGTGTGTTTTTGTTTGCCGAGTGTATTTTATTTGGCACTCAGCAAACACGGTCTTTGCCGAGTGCCCGATAAAATACACTCGGCAAAGATTTCGGCACTCGACAAATCGCCGGTTTCCCGTAGTGCATGCATGTGGTTATATTTCATGCATGCATGCATGCATGCATTACAAGACCTTGCCATGTGCAGCTGGGGGCCTACTGCATGCTATGCATGGCAGCGGTGCTTTTTTCGTGCCTTTTCTACGTCAATTCTCACTGGCCTGCTGATTGCTCGATTTCCCGTTGCATTGTCTTCTGCACTGTGTATAAATTAAAGTAGAAAAAACAGGGTGTGCATTATTACATGTGCATCCAAGAATCATACAGTGTGTGCGCGCGCCCTAGCTAGCCCCTTTCAAGTTTAGATATATCAATACGCAGGGTAAAACTGGATGTCTGGAAATCTAAATTATTCGAATTCGTATCTGCTAAAACTTGTAATATGGATATATGTATTCTTATTCATTTCTAATATGGATACTAAATAGATGTATATATATTTGTTTTCGTTATTTTTATCTATCTGATTCTAGCTAGATCCATATTCAAAAATATCCGATAACATCCATATCCATGAGGAATATAGTACTCGTTATTCCTATGACTAATGACTAATTGAAAATATCGATTTTGTAATACAATTTAAAAGTAATTACTAATAATAGTAACTTTAAATATTTTTTATAATGATATATAAACTAAAATATAATTAATTTTTAAATAACTAACAACATTAATTTAAGGTGGCTAACTATATTAATTTCATTAATATGACACATGATATATGATGTGCACCATCAAAATTATTTAAAAGTAATGGCGAATACCATTCATTTTAATATTAGTAATATATATAAATAAAAATAATTAATTTTTAATAGCTGCTTTGAAAGGTTGAAACTATTTAAAAGTTATAACTATGAGTTGTTTTTCAGCCCATGGTTTATCTTAAATACTAATCATACACACATAATTAATATGATTACTAATTTATAATTTATATACTTGATATGATTGTTCATTTTATGATGAACATAATAATTAGTATGATTAACAATATAGTTTTGTTATTATTTGTCTACATGTACAAAATTTTGATATGCTATTACATGATTTGTTTCTCTAAAATCATTGAATGAATATTTATAGACAATAAAGTTAAATGGATATCCAAATACAAATCCTTATCGAACTATCCATTTTTTATTAGTATCCAAGGATATTCTGATTCACTTGATAGAAATACATACTCCATCCATTCCAAATTATAAGACGCCTTGTCTTTTCGAGATACGTAGATTTTGTTATATATTTAGATATATAATATGTCTTGATATATATTATCAAAAGTAATTTATCTAGAAAAGTCAAACCATTTTATATGAAATGGATGGAGTAATAAATAGTGGCATTCATATCCGATTCAATGCTATATGATCTTATTCCATTCCTAGACACAGGAACCGTGTGTGGATTTGTTTTCAGCGTGTGACCTAATCTCTACAGCCTTTTACCAATCTAAAAGACATAAGCTCGACATACTCCCTTTGTCTCCAAATCTTTATCTCTACAACTAAAACATTCATAACTATTTTGTCCACAGGTGCGACACCAAAGCCGCTCTATGCGATCAGATCAGGAAGGCAACGCGCACTCGCTCCATGCGATCAGCTCAATCCCCATAACAGCTGCAGCAAATTAGGAAGGCAAAAATCAATTCCCATAACAATCATGATCAATTCCGTGATCTTGCCTTTCGTCCAATCCCTTCGTGTGTGCGCACGTGTTCACTCGGCGAGCCTCGGTGGGCCAGGACTCATCAATTCTGAGGCCTGCTCCAAACTCATCTCCGAGTCTGATACAACATCGACCTTCACCGGCACAATGAAAGACTGGTGGCCCGAAAAGGCTCCGAAAAAATCATACAAACGGACACCTAAACATGCTCCAGAAAAATCTACTTACATCTATATTTGCGTCTGTTGCCCCGCTCCGTCCATCGCATGCCTCCTACGGTTGTACGTTGCACCCCCACATGCAATACGGTTTCCATATGCATACGTTGCATGCCCAATTTTCCAATCAATCACATAGACATGGAAACGATCGGTCTCATGCACGTGGTCCGAGGGTACACGGCGATGAGAGCACGGACGAGCTTGATCAGCACCCGTGCTGCCTGGACTTGAATCAGTGTCTGTGCGAGCACACGGCGAGGCGAGCACGGACGGGCCCAATCAGCATCTGTGCCGCCTGGACATCAATCTGCGAGCGTGCACACATCCCCATCCACGACGAGCACTCTGGTGGGCAGCAATAGGGTTCTACTCCCATTGGCGCACTCGCTCGCGGATTAAAAAAGAGGGCTGCAGATCGACCGCATGAAGAAAGCCAAGCCGCCAGAGATGACATCGCCAACGGCAATCGAGCGCAGTAACAATTCTGCAGGGGCGCTGTCCCTCAAGAAAGAGCTCAAACAAGCCAACGGGCATTGGGCCAGACGCCGCATCGCATGAAGCTACCGAGGTGAGGTGGTGTCTAGGGAGCTGGTCACCAAGCTGGTGAGCGTTGAAGCATACTGCTCGGCAGGCCACCAATTGGTCGTATGTCTCCCAGCTGGGCAACCATAGCTGGAACGAGTTTCTAGACAAGGGAACCAAGTACTATAGCGAGGTGTCATCGCCCCGCTGAATGGATTTGAAAATAGTTTATAATTTCAAATACAAAATCATTAGTAACTTTTTATTATTTTGTAAAAAATAATTAAATCTATCATTGTCGGCGTGGGCAAAATTTTATGGTCCCGGTGCAACGCATGGGCATTTATCTAGTAATAGACATTTTAGTATCTATCACTGATATCAAAGGTCTAAGGTAAAAGACCTTAGTACCATAGAAATAGAGATATAGATGTATTGAAAAAAGAAGAAAAAAAGTGTATTGGGATAGAGAAAGGTGCATTAGAAAATGACGAAGACAATTTGGGGTATTTTGGAACAAAATTTGAATACTATACAATCAAGTATTTTGGGATGGAAAGAGTAGCTATATTTCACAAACGTGCACCTCAATGTCGTTGCCAGGTTGCCTTAGACCTTGGATGAGCACTGGCATCATAATAAACTTACGCTTCATGCATAACCAGAGAGGAAGGTTGTAGATACATAGAGTAACAGGCCAAGTGCTATGACTACTGTTCTGCTCCATGAAAGGATTCATACCATCCATACTTAAAGCAAACCTTAAGTTTCTGACGCCATTTGCAAACTCCGGGAATTCTCTATCGATTGCTCTCCACTGGGACCCATCAGCAGGGTGTCTCAACATATTGTCTACCTTACGATCTTCTTTGTGCCATCGCAACAACTTTGCATGGTCTTTGTTTTTGAACAGACGTTTCAAGCGTGATATTATAGGAGCATACCACATAATCTTGGCAGGGATTTTCTTCGTGGGACGTTCGCCCTCAACATCACCAGGGTCATCTCGCCGGATCTTATACCGCGATGCATGATATACCGGACATGCATCTAACTTCTCGTACTCCTCGCCACGGTAGAGGATGTAGTCATTAGGACATGCATGTATCTTCTGGATTTCTAATCCCAAAGGGCAGACTACCTGTTTTGCTTCGTACGTAGTGGCGGGCAATTCGTTATCCTTCGGAAGCATCTTCTTTTGGATTTTCAGTAACTCCCCAAATCCCTTGTCAGATACACCATTCTTTGCCTTCCATTGCAGCAATTCCAGTGTAGTACCCAATTTTTTCTGCCCCACATCACAAGTTGGGTATAACAATTTCTTGTGATCCTCTAGCATGCGCTCGAACTTGATCTTCTCCTTTTCACTTTCGCATTCTCTTTGTATGTCACGAATGGCCTGACCAAGATCATCAGCGGGCTCATCTTCTGCCCCTACCTCTTCTTCAGGTTCCCCCATTGTAGTATCATTGAAGGCACCATATTCAGCAATAATGTCATCATCGTCCCATTGTTCTTCTTCACCTTCTTTCATTACAACCCCGATTTCTCCGTGCTTCGTCCAACAAATATAGTTTTGCATGAAACCCGACTTCAACAAGTGTGAATGAAGACTCCTTGAGCTAGCATATTCCTTCAAATTCTTACATATGGCACATGGGCAGCATATGAAACTATCGTGTTTGTTTGCCTCGGCCATACATAAGAAAGAATGCACGCCCTCAATAAACTCTTGGGAGCGGCGATCAGCATTGTACATCCAATGCCGGCTCATCTGCATTACATGACATACATACCATATTAAAACCTAGAACATAATTAGTTAATTATACGACATGCATGCCACCACACAAGGTATTAATTTATGAAAGTCTCGCTACAATGTAGACAATCCCATCTACCACTAAAAAACTAAAGCTAAAATGCACTTCAGCAGCATAAGGATTTCACGACCAATTCCAACTAAAACAGACAGATCATGCGTTTGTTTAACATCTATGGGCTTCTTCCGTAGGATCACTGCCTCATCAGCCGTCGTAGCCGCCTGTGCAAGAGAGTTTTGTACGTGTTCAACATACTCTTCCTCCCAGTACCAGCCTGAACATCCAGTGCCATCCCACTGAAATTAAAACAAAAAATTGAAAGTTTAATCACAATCATCATGAAAATAAGTATAAATTAATCATAATCATCAAATGTGACAAAATAACTCACATTGCGATCCGGACACTTGTAGAAGATACGGCTCTTGTTGGGACACTCCTTCCTCACCCGGTACTCCATCACGATCTTCTCCTCGCACTTGCCGCATACAATGAGAGGGAGGTCTGGCCTCAGTCGCTTTAGAACCCGATGAGAGGCCGAGGACCCGGAAGCAATTGCCATCTACTCTCTATACTTATTTTTAATATAATATAAATTTCTCATTTTATAAACAAATAAAATTAAAAAAACTCTAAAATTATCTATATCTTTAAACCATGAAGTGTGCTATGCATGCTAGAAATGAAAGCTGAATACTAGTTTTGAATAACTATTTTAACCTTCCTTCATCCAAATATGCAAACTTTAAAGTGATTTTGAGCTTAAATGGCTTACAAATAAAAAAATCCACCATAAAAAACCACATATATCTAGTCCACAAAATGAGATATGCTACTGATGAAACATGAGAGTATAAAGTTGGTAACCTTTAGAACCGAAGAATCGATGGAGGAATCAAAGAAATCTTGTGATTACCGACGATGAAGAAAGAAGAGAGGCCGGCGATGAACAAGAACACTGAGCTCGAAGTGGCTCGGGTTAGGGAAGGAAGAAGGGGTATATATGAGGGGACCTTTAGTCCCGGTTGGAGACAGCAACCGGGACTAAAGGTCTCTTTCTAGTCTCGGACGAAGCCTCCAGCCGGGAGTAGACTTTTACTTCCGGTTGGAGGGACCAACCGGGAGTAAACGTTAACCTTTAGTCCCGGTTAGTAGATCCAACCGGGACTAAATGTCCGCTGCCGCAAAAACCTGCCGCAGTAGCCGTTGGGTAGGGACCTTTAGTCCCGATTGAAACTACCAACCGGGACTAAAGGTTTCTCTAGCCCCGTACGAAAAATATCGAAACTAAAGTCAAATTTCGAGATCGATTAAAAGTCATTTCTCTACCGGTGACCGTGGCACTGTACTGGAATTGGAAGCCTGGACGTGCGTACGAGCTCTGCTGAAGGCCAGCCAGAATTTTTTATTAGAAAATAGAAATAGGCCATATCATCCTTGAACGACTTTTCCACGCACTGAACAGCTGGGAACAGCACGTGTTGAAAGACCAGAGTAGTGCTGCGCGCATAGGCAAAAATAGTACTCAGTCCTGCGACCAATGCAATCAGGCAGGGCGTCCAGCGGATGGAGCATGCCCATGCGATGGAGCAGCACACGACACATCGCTCTCGGTAGGCGGTAGCCATAAGCAGCTTGCGCCCTGTGAATGAAAAGCCATTTTGCAAATGATGAAATCAAGGAGAGTATAGGTTTTAAATTAGAACAGCTCTCTTTTATCATGAAAATCATTAAACTTTAATAAAATGATAGGAACTCAACTTTCTCAACTGGCCTCTACGATTCCTACTTTTGATTCATGAAAAATTCTGGAGCAACAAACACTACCGAAAAATGATTTTGTGAGGCGATGTCCTTTTATTAACTGACGCGGTCACACAATCCAACCGCCTCGTAAAATGTTTGCCGATTAATGGAGATAGTTGTTTTCATTTACGGAGGCAGTTAAAATTGTCCACCTCGTAAAATCGATTTACGAATACGATAAAAAAACCGCCTCCTAAAATTAATTTACGGAGGCGGGCCCGTCTCAAAAATCATGCCATTTTCGGAGGCCCTCGTCTCCGTTAGTAGTCAGCTGGCCCATGCAAATCGTGGTCCATGCCACATTATCGGGTTCATATATATATACAACACTCTAGGGTTTCTCCTCCACTCACTCCTATCCATCGCTCTATCTCTCACAGCGCGGTCTCAACACCTCTTTCTCTCTCAACTGTCTCTCTCGTTCTCTCAGCTGCTCCGGCGCACTCTCTCCTCTCTCACTTCTCTCTCTGGTGGAGGTCTCTCTCTGGGGGGGTGTCTCTCCCGGCGACGGCCGCGCGCTCAGGGCCCCTTCCGGCGGCGATGCCTACCCAGGCAGACGAGCATGGGGCGCGGCGGCGACGGCATGGGGGACGCGCCCTCCTCTGCCGACTAGATCCGGTCTCGTCGACAGCAGCGCGTGGGACGCGGCCTCCTCCCCCGGCTAGATCTGGTCCCGGCGGTGGCAATGCGAGGGACGGGGCGCCCTCCCCCGGCCAGATCCGGTGGCGGCATGAGGGAACCCCTCTCTCCTCCCTCCAGCGGCGCCGCGGCACGAGAATGCCGAATCCCGGCGTCGGCGGCGCGCAAGGAGGCGGCGGTAGGCCGCGCGAAGAAGGCGGGCTCGCCGGTGGGCTCCGAAATGGGCTCACCGCTGGTCTTTGGTTTTTTCTTTTTTTTAACTATTTATAGAGCCAGGCACTACGACCGCCTTGGTAAAAAAGTGATTTATGGCGACCTTTGGACCGAGACGGTTGTGATGCCCGCCCCAGTAAATCGAAAATGTCCGCCTTCAGTAAGTTTTTTTATAGTGCCAATCAGGAATGAAATCATTACTACACAGATCTTTGTTATAGTTAGATGAACAAAATATAAACACACTTCTTTAATATATATATATGGCTATCAACTAAATATTTTGGAGTGCTTGCATTGGGGCACTCCAGCATGCACAAGCGAGGGGGAACCACATACATCATACGTGTATCGCCTAAACTAGCTAGCAATCGTTCTTTTCTGTGCACACTATATGATTTATTAGGTGGTCCTTGATACTGCACCATATATATCATCTGGTGAGATGTATATTCCTTAGAGAACATGTTCAATCTTCACTCGCCGCCTTATCCTCCGTTGTCCACTGTATCATCTGGTGAAGTATCCAACTGTCGATCTTGACCATTGCTACGGTACTGAGATATACTGGATAATCCGCTGGGATGCTCCTGTGCTGCACAGTGTCATCCAATGATACTGATCTTCAAGGTCTTCAACTGTGCAAACACTATGATGTTCACTAGATGATCCGACGGGTGATTCTTCTCTTCACCGTATCATGGGGTGAGCTCTGTCTTCTCAGGCCAGATTACTGGACTCCATTATATGATCCTGTGGGCTTGATCAACTGATCTAGTGAATACAAAGGAATCTTCAAGAAATCTTCCCAGATTCAATTCGGATCTTGATCAAACTTTAGCCTTGCATCCCTATGACCTAATATAACATTTCTAACACATCTTTGGCACACATGTTAGTCCTAAAACTTGTGTTGTCATCTCAGTCATCAAAACTAAAAGATATAATCATGGGCACATAATCCTTACACCCATGTGCTAGTTGGTGGCCAGGATGTCATGTGCATTGATGCACTGTGGCGAAAGATGGTGACTGTCTCCGTGTTGCTCAGCCTCACCTCCATCTTAGGTACCACAGTGGCACTAGGCGAGGTCACGGAGGGGCAGCGCAACACTTTGCCTTTGACAGAGAGGGGAGAAACTGGTAGACAAGGTTGGTGGGAGAGCATTGTGAACAATTCGTATTATGCGGCTCTTATTAGTCAAAATTAGCTAAGTTTGGCAAACCAATAGGTTAATAACTAGCTAGAGGCTAGGCTAAAAGTTTATCCACATTAGTTCTCGTCTTAGATGAAGTAAGACTAATTGTAACTGTTAGTCCCTCCGGTCTAGTTTATAATGCATAGTCTGGTCTTCTAAATTCTACCTTCATTCATGCACTCCATATTATATTGCCTATGATTATTGAATAGTATATTTGGTTACAAATCTAATAGTATCCATTTTGTATTATAATAGTTAAAATTATTGATTAAAGGTTATAACATTTGACTTTTAATGTACGTGAAATGTTTTATAAATTGGAGCATCCACAGTACAAACGGATACACATACTACAAGTTTTAACAGATACAAATTCGGATAATTATGATATTGAGACATCCATTTCCATCCCCTGCTATATATGCGGAGCTGCGTCACCTCGACCTGTCACTGTCAGGCGGTCACGTCTCGCTCCCATCGTTAGGTCTCGCGCGATCTGACGCTCTCTTTTCCCCCAAGCGGCGCCACCAGCACACATGGCGCGGCACTAGTCCGGTCCACTCGAACTCTACTCTACTCTCGGAGCGAGAGTTGACAAAAGCTAAGCAGTGGAGGTGCGTTACACACACTGACCGGTAGGAGTACACCACTAGGCACTAGGTGAAAGCCATCAGTTAGCTACGGGCGTATCCCATGGCGACACGCGTGCATGCAGCTGTTGGAATAGCTGCGCCGTAAGACATCCGTCAGCTCCTCACGCGACGGGGTGCACACAGTGTTGTATTGTACACGACGAGACGGCGACGGGGGCCGATCTATGTATTGGCAACTTCTGCTTTTCCTTTATAGGCCTGCAACGTCTGCCTTAACTTTCTTCACATTTCCTTGTTTTTCGGCACATGTGCATTCGAAAGAAAGCACCACTTTGTTCATATTTCCTTCCTTTCGTTTCTTGACACACAGCATCTGAAAGAAAGCACCGCTACGTAAGGGGCAAATCCTTCCCTGGAATTATTGCTTGTCAAATTTATATACAAGATTCGAGCAGTCGGAACAATTCCTGGTAACAACCGAATGGACCCTAAAGCGGTTCGGAGGCGAAGGGGTCGCTCATGATACAGTAGCATGCAAAGTGAAGTTTTGTAGCACCAAACATATCCCAGCTTCCGGATGGTTGCCTCTATTTGGTTGCATGTATAAAGGCCTCATCAGACTTGTCAATGAACGTCCATGCACTTGTGC